>NC_053438.1:69131539-69354039 GCF_007990345.1 Gossypium hirsutum | reverse complement strand
TTGAATAAACTTTTCCATAAAAAAATAACTTGATCAAATCTTGAAAGTTAAAGGCGAAAGTAACAAAAAAAAGAAAAAAGAGAGAGTACATATTAGGACTAAATTTATCATTATGTCAAAATGTAAAACAATTATCATGTATGGAAATGATCCACTTAAACCAATATAAAATTAAAATAATTTTTCATATTTTAATGACATTTTGTACAATTGATATTATAACAGTGGTTGAATTTATTGATTTATTCATAATTGTAAATGTAATTTATGATAAGAGTTTGATTTATTAGCTGATTGAGTCTTAACTTCATTGCTATAAATATTATTGTCAATATAAGAGAACTTTAGTTTAAGTGTAACTCATTATCCTCCTATTTATAGATAGTGAAAAAATTTTGAATAATTTTAGATATTGTGTCAATAAAAGACAAATATAATCAAAACTATTAATAGGATAGTGTTAAATTTTAAATGGCACCCATTCAAAACAACAATAAATACATCTTCCAAGCCGCTATATTATTAATTGAATTACATTTTACACTCTTTACTTACACGTTAAATTTCACAAGCATCTAACAACAAAGTCAAACAAAATCATTTGGAGGTGAATAATGTTGAGTATTTTAGGCCGCATTTCTTTCTACTTGGGCTCGGCAAAGTTCTACAAGAGTACAAGATTTCATCATGGTGAATTCAATTTTGTGAATTTAACCTTTATATTTTAATTTGAAATTTTTTAAACTTTTAAAATTTTAACATAATCAAGCATATTATCATATGTATAATACCATGTTAGCTTATTATTTTTATATAATATTAAAAAAATCTAATTAATGAATTTAAATGATTAATGTTCCAATTGGTTACTAATATATTAACATGTAAAAAATTATTTATTACATATGTATTACAATAGTTAGACATAAAAAATAATTAATGTAATTTTAAATTTGAAATAAAAAAGATGAATAATAACAATTATAAAAAATAAAAATTCTTCAAAATAAGTGAAAATTTTTCCTTCTCTTTGTTAAAAATGAAAGTAGTTAAATATTATCTATTAAATTAGTTGATTATGAACTCATATACAAAAACACAAATAAAAAATAATATTCCTACCAAACATATGATAAGAAAATTCAAATTGAAGAATATAAACTAAATTTATAACTTTATGTATGATAAATGATTAATTGCAAAATTTAATCAATCAAATTTAATTATCAGGTTAAAATTAAAAATTAAAAATTCGAAAGTAAAAAGGACTAAAGTTAACTAATTTAAATAAACTCATAATACATACATAATACAAGGACTAAGAACCAAATTTAAATTTTTAGTTGTCTCAATGCTTCCAACTTCATTAATATGGTCTACACATTCAAAATTTTCCCCATATATTTGAAAGATGTAGCCTCGCACATTAATACATGTTTTAACACAGATACTTCAAGAGAAAGAAAAAAAGAAATTAGAACATAGACCATAACAGATTCTAAGTACTGTTAACATTTGAAAACAATATAAACACTTTTCAACAGAAAGTGGGAAAAAGGGGTATTAGAGTCTAGTTGTAACAAATTCACAGAGGATGTGAGGAAAAAAAAAAACTCTCTAGCCTATGATTAAAAAAAGTTTAGTTTCATGGTTCAGACCATTCACTCGAGCCTTACAAAGCAATTAACATCTCACACATCTAGAATTACCACATAGAAGATAAAAATATGCTTAATCAGCTACGCTGGAGGATTAGGATATACCTTTGGTTTTGGCTTGACTTCAATTTCATTTACGCTACGTACAAAGATTGCATCTGGTTCATGTCTGCACAAAAGAGAAGGATCTGAAATTAGAGCTCGACTATGTGTATACCATAAACCTTCATTTTGGGGTCAGAAAAAGAGGGAGAGAGTTGAGAGGAATCTTACGCTTTATCTCCCTCTTCGAATGTGTAACTCGAAGCAACGGCCAATAGTCGCCCATCTCTGCTGAATGAAAGAGCGGCAACGCTTGTTGGGTACTTTGAATACTGCAAAAAGATCATTTAATGATGGTAGTAAATTATCAGCTCTTTTAACAGAAATGAAATTGCACTTCGATCCAATCTTTACCTGATACAGCCTCTTCTTATTGTTTCCATCCCACACATTAACAAAACCATCACAACCTCCAGTTGCAAATGTACCATATCTGCAGGATTGAAAGTCAATGAAGAAATTAGAAATGATTCGAATGGAAACAAGCTAATATTAATTATGTTCAAGATCTTGCCAATCTTTCATAAAAAAATATTTTAGCTGAGCCAACACAAAAGCATTACCAATAAACTGTAACCTAATGTCTTACACGGAAGTTCAAAGTCAGCAATTTATATATTTTCTCAACAATAGTTGAATCAAATAAGAGGAAAAATGACTCATTAACTTTCCAAGACGAGAATCTAATATTCTAATTACCAATTGTCATTTGTTCCGGCCTGTCACACTACACAAATGACAAAATGCTCCAAATGGCAGTGCCTGCAGTATAATCTATGGTCCACGTACTACATCATATAGTTAATATACTATCCAGCTGAGCTGATGCTGCTCGGGTTTTCAGCCTCATCAGCTTCTAATAAATAAAGAGTTGAAAACTTTTGCAGAAACTTACACAGGATGGAATGCAATGGCATTTACTGGATATACAATGTCCCGTCCAGCCTCAGATTTTCGATGGCACTTGAAGGCATACCTACAAAATATCAATGGATAAATGCAAAAAGATAAATGAAGAACAGGTAGGATCAGCTCCAGAACAGTTTCTAGAGTTCGTATCTATCCACATGACTTATATAGTGCTAAAAGGAAAAGACTAATGCACACTTTTTGGCTTGACTGGCCTCTGAGAGATCAAAGAACTCCATTGCCACTCGCCCTTCAACCGAACTAAGAGCATACCCTGTATAAACTTGTTTAATAAGAAGCAATTATACCCAAAAAAGTAATAGGCGAAGATAAATGGATAAGAGATCTAAAATCATGCAATACTAACTTATTTAAATGCTTGTATAATGTGAGCCTTCCTTTAAAGAGTACTTTCTTTCCTTGTAAAAACTTATAAAACTTTTAAAAGTTATAAACATTACCTGTTCCATTTGGATAACATCTCACACATCTAGTTTGATACTTCAATGAAGATTCCCTTCGCTGTTCAGGTTGAGACATGTTTCGCAAGTCATATACATTTACATGTCTTCCAGCAGTTGCCACGACTAAACGATTTCCAACAAGAGATAGCGAGTAAACACGTTCAGGTTGTGGGTATGTGCCGACAAGAGTACGCTCCTGCCCACTTGCACCTCTTGGATCCCAACATTTCAATGTCTTGTCCCAACTGCCTGTGATCACTTGTCCTATAACAACAGATCAAACATTAAGGATTCAGACATTTACTTAAATGAAACAAAACGACACATGCTCAATACCCTGTGTAGTATATTCCTACGAAGACATAGTCCATAGCACCATCATGAAACTCATCTAAGCTTCAAAATCTAATTCATAAAGGATAGGATTCAATGAAACTTGTGACTACGGAATAACCAATCATCTTTCTAGAAACTCACTCTATCCTATCATTTCCTTAATTATTCGGATTAATGTCTTTTCCAAAATCAAAACTCAGAAAATCCTACTTTGAAAGGCAAGATCAAAGACAAATCATATTCAAATCCAATTTAAAACAACGAAGTCAATAGAGATTATTTGAAAATTTTAACCAACCTGCTGCATAAGAATACTCTATACAACGTACAGGAGCATCATGTCTACCTAATATTTCCTCCTTTCCATGGCTGAACATTATCCTACAAAATTAGCATCTCAAAATTAAGTTTGATACTAAATTCATTTTTCCTAACCTTTCTCGAGAATCAACCAGAAATATTAGTGCAAAAAATAGATCCAATTCACTGACCTCCTAACTTTATTGTCAGCGCTAGCACTGAACCCAGATGAATCATCATGGAAGCAACAATCAAGTACCGGCCCACCGTGCATGAACTCTCCTCGCAAAACGTTCGCGCTTGCATCGTACAATCTCACAGTCTACGATTTAAAAAAAAAAGAGAACTGTTCACTGAAAAGAATAAAAGGAAACTTAAAATATTTAAAGGTATTTGGTGTTGAGGGAGCACCTTATCCCATGAAGAGACGAGTAGATTATCGCTGTGATTAGAGAACCGAAGGTTCGAGATCCCGTCCGTCGGAGGGTTAGAGAGCTCGCGACCTGGTACCGGTGGCGGGTGGACAGATGTCATCGCTCGATTGGCTGCTAGAGAGATGAAATGAACTAACGGAGATCGGAGAGAGCTTAGGGTTTTGGGAGAGACGATGAATGTTTCTTCACTGGGTGAGCGATATAAAGAGAGGGAAGAAGATTTGAAATTTAGAAATGTTTTTATTCGGATCGGCCAAGTCCCGCTGTTTCAAAAATTTTGCCAATGGCATAAATAAACAAAAAAAAAACACTTTTTGAATTCAAAATTAGTTGGTACTTTTTTCTTTACCCAAAAAGCTCATACTCTAAATATGTAATTACACTAATACCATTTAGGTTTATGATAAATATCAATTTTATACCTAATCTTTAATTCAATATGTAAGGCTATATATGAATTCTGATTTTATATAATTTTATGTATTAAATTTTGAGTTGATTTAATTTTTACAAATTACTTATAATATTATCGAGTTAGTACAATTTTACGTTAATAAATTAATTCAATACAAAAATAAATGTATGTATTAATTTTTTTAAATACATACAATTGAATCAAAATCAAAATCAAAATTTCATAGGATAAAATTAACTCATTTTTGTTTTGAAGGTTATTTGTTAATTTTTTTCTAAGAGTAACTTGGATTCTGTTATAGGAATTTGAAATGTGTTGCACAAATTCTATAAGTTGTTGGTTTAAATTTTAACCTAGTAAAAAGTGAATTTTTTTTCTACAAATGTTACTAAGGAGGAATTTAGGGATGGTAAAAATCGAATTGTTTGATAAATTCTAATTGATCCGCTTTAAATGAAGTGGATTTAAAAAAAAATGCGGAGTGGAGTGGACGGATTTTTTCTTTTGCACAGTAAGTATAAAACAGTTATAATAATTGTTTGCTCCGCTATATAAAATTATCATTTTACCCTTATATAACTATTAAAAAATTAAAAAAATCATATATTTTATGTTTAAATATTTTTTGAATAATTATATTTAAATATTTACTTAACTATAAAAATAATGAAAATATTAAAGATACATGGTAAAAATTAAATTGAAGCAGAATAAGGTAGGACGAGATGCATTCATTCAACATTCATAAAGGTGATAGTGAATTTTAAAATTATACATCTATAATAAAATGGAACGGATAGTAGAATAGTGCATGTTAACGGTAAATTTAACAACATTCATCTCTAACTCGCTCCATTGTCATCTCTAGAATAATAGCATAGAATTTAAGCTGAGACAGAAATTAATTTTGAAAAGTTACCTGTCAAATATCTCGGGAGTCCCTCTAGTTACCAAAAGACTCACTGCTCGAGATTTTGCTCCATTAATTGAGAAGATTACTGCGAGATTACAAAGCTGGGTAGCAAAACATTTGTCCTATGCAGGGAAAGCACAACTTATCCACTGTGATATTTAACTTGCAAAATTATTGGTGCCGACAGCTTAGTTTGCCAAAAGTTGGGTTTTTTACAAAAATAATATAGAAAAAATTAAAAATTACCAAAATGCTATAATTTTTTTTATTTACCAAAATATTTATAAATTTTTTTATTTACCAAAATATATAAAAAAAACTAAAAAAAAGTAGGGAAAAAAATCTGGACCGATTTGACAACTCCCTGGGTGGAGGGAAGCAGGTTGGCGGCACCAAACAAGGAGAGGGGGTTGGCGGCACCAGTTGAGGACTCCCTGTTGGCGGCACCAGTGGAGGAAACAAGGTTGGCGGCACTACTCATGTTATAAACACGACCTCTGTCCAGCTGAAACAAGAAAAATCAGAAGAAAAAGAGAAGAAATAAGAGGTGCTGCGGAAAAAAAGAGAAAAAGAGAGAAAGAGAAGAGAAAAATAAGGTCTTTTTTTAAAAATAATTATTATGTTATTGTTATTGTTTTGTATAATTTGTATTTATTTTTGTTTTAGTTTAGTTATTAAGATTAAAATCAATAAAACTCAAATTTATAGTTTTAGTTAAGTTTTTTTACCAAAAGATTACAAAAAAATAAAAATTTTATAGTATTATTATTATTATTATTATTAAGGTATTAAGATGTTACTTAGTATTATTGTTAGTAAAAAACTAGTATTATTTTTATAGTTTGTTATTAATAATTTTAGTTAGTATTATTTTGTATATAAAATATATTATTATTGTGTTAGTTATTAGGATTAGTGGTTAAATGGCTTTCATGTACAAAATTGAATATCGAAACATTAATTTTTTTATTTAAGTTATTTATTATCTGTGCGAGATGTTTTACGAGATTTTGTTTATTTTTTGACAGATTAAATATTGAATATGAATGCTAAGTTTTTTGTATGCGTTTATTTCGACGGAGTCATCTTGACAACAAGTGTTGGATGTGTATTTGAATGTCAGCAACAAATAGCAATGAGATTTAATAGAAATGTCTCATTTGATGAAATGAAGGCAATGATTAATGCAAAAATTTTACGACGTTGTGGGAGAAGGATAGTAAAAATTTTCTACAAGTTTCCAGTTTCGACAAATCCAGTCAAATTCGTCGAAATGGAACTTGCAGACGACGAAGACGTTGAGACAATGGTCGATCTCTACTGTGGGAATGGGAGTAACAAGAATGCACCGATTCACTTATTTGCTGAGTTAGCCGGTATGGAGCAAAATGAAGATGTCAATGCATCTGATGAAGAACACGGAGCTCAAGAACCGTGTATGGTGGCTCCAATATCATACGTTGATAATGAATCGACTATGGGTGGGATGGGTATCGACCTGAATATTACACCCGATTTTGATATGGTTGGTGGTGAAGAAGAATGTGGTTGCGAAGAAGAAGGTGGTGGCGATCATTGGGATGAAGAGGTTGATAGTGACGGTGATCCCGATGTGGACGATGTACCTGACGATATCGACGATGAAGACATTAACGCTTCTTCAATCGGGGAGCAGATGCGGCATATTTTGATACACAATAATTCTGGGCCACACATGTCGTTCATAGACCCCGACACAACGTATGTAGCTGAGTTCCCAGAGTACCCTGAAATAGCTCATCGTCACGGGCTGGCCGTAACATCTGATGATGAGGAGTTATTCATAGGCCAGAGATTCAACTGTAAAGAAGAGTGCGTATATGCCATCAAACGGTACAGCATGAATATATCGGTTGATTATAAAGTCGCAGTGTTTACTCCGACAATATATGTTGGGGAGTGTTGGAAGGTAGCGGAAGGCTGCAATTGGTGGGTGCGAGCTGCATTCATTAAAAGTTCTCAGATGTGGGAGATACAAAAATTTGTTGGTCCTCATACATGCACATCAACACGTATGACAGAAGATCATGGAAAACTTGATTCCAAAACAATCTGTACGTGTATCATGCCAATGGTGAAGGACATGCCGACCATTAAAGTTTCGGTACTGATTGCCGAAATGCAAGCACGATTCCAGTATCGAGTCTCATATCGGAAGGCATGGATTACTAATCAGATGGCAATGGAGCAACTGTATAGGGATTACGATTCATCGTATAACGAGCTTCAAGGTTGGATAGCTGCTATGCGGGAGTATGTATCGGGGACTGTGATTGAGTTGCAGACAAGACCATATTACGGCCCGGACGGCCAGTTACAGTCAGAAAAAAGGATTTTCCATCGGATGTTCTAGACGTTAGATCCATGTGTGCGGGCATTTCCTGTGATAGCCCGAAATAGGGCCTAATCGGAATAGTGGTTTTGTAACCACAAATCCGAAGTGAAATAGTTTAATTTTATAAATTTTTATTAGTTACTGATTGATTGAAATATTGTGTGAAAATATGGATAGGAAATTTTAATGCTTTAGTGCTTAATTGAATTTTTAGGACTAAATTGAGAAAAATACAAAGTGTGTCTAATTAGTGATTAAATGACTTAATTGAATTATTGCATGAAATTGGAAGTGTTTATGTGGCAATTAGACCATAAATTAGTGTTATGGACACAAAAGAGTATTTCTAGAAAATATCTAAGTAACGGGTCAATGGCATTTTTGTCCAAATTGAATAAAGGACAAAATAAAGATGAAAACAAGTGTTCATCTTCTTAAAATCAGACGTTTGCTGCCAAAAAAATTCATGTCACCATAGCTAGGGTTCTTGAACTTCCTAAGCTCAATTGTAAGTGATTTCTTGCCCCGTTTTTAATTATTTTCGTATTTTTATGCTTATTGAAGCTTGAATTTCATGTTTCTACCATTTAATTTAAATGAAATTAAAGTTTAAAAAATGGACCCATTCATGATATAATTGTAAATTGATTAGTGATGTTAGATAATAAATGTTTGAATTGTTAATTACAAGATTTACTAGATGAATTTCAATGAAAATGTTGAAAAAGGGCTAAATTGTGAAAGATGGTAAAGTGTGCATAAAGTTGTGATTTTGTGAAATTGAGGGCTGTTATGAGCATGAAATATGATTTAGTGAAGTTTGAAATTTAAGAAATTTAGTGAATTTGATTTTTACGAGCTTAGGGACAAAAGTGGAATTTTTGAAAAGTTATGGGGAAAAATGTAAATGTGTCAAAATGTTGTGTATGAATTGTATTTGAATGAAATATTGATAAAATGTATTAAATTGTGTTAATATAGATCAAGAAAGAAGAAATAGTGCAAGTGATCGGGGAAAAGAGAAAGTTATCGACTAAATTACAAAAATAGTCGTTTTGCATCCGAGGTAAGTTATATGTAAATAATAGTTATATTTGTATAAATTGTGAATTATATTTGATATGTGAATTAATATTGAATGTGGAAGGAAAATTGTTCATGAATTATTCAAGTGATAAAGTGTTGAAAATAAAGTGTTAAGTGTAAATTCCCGGTTGAACTTAGGAATAGAATTGGATACAAGTGACATGTCACTAGAGACCAGTGTTACAGTGTTATAGTGTTACAGCGAGTCCCGGGTGCTGGGTGATCTAGCATGTGTTGCAGACACCTGACAGCTTGTGTGAGCAGGCCCGTGGACATTTCCAGTGTTATTGATCAGTGGTAGCTTCGGCTACATTTCAGTGGTAGCTACGACTACATATCAGTGGTAGCTTCGGCTACATATCAATGTGGCACTTATGTGCTAAATCTCTACGTATCCGTGTATATTCCAAGTGTTCAACGGGATTAATAATGAATTAAAGTGAATATGAAATGTTAAGTGTGAAAATGTATATGCAAGTGAATTGGTAAGATTGTGCATGTGTAAGTGATTGAAATTGCTAAGAAATGTTTTGATTAGTTATATGTTAAAAGTGTTAATTATTAAATGAGTAATTATTGTTTACATGTAACTTACTAAGCTATTTATAGCTTACACATCTCTTTCTTTCCTTTGTTTTATAGTGATTTGAACTTGATCGAATAGTGGACCGTCGGAGCTCGTATCACACTATTATAGCCATCTCGGTATTATGTGCTTTTCAAAATGTTTAAACTATGGCATGTATAGAGTCTTAATCATTTTGAGCATGTTCAAATGATATGGCTAATGTTAGCTATTGAAGTAGTTATTAAAGAATATGTTTTGGTGTTATGTATGTTTAAATGGTAACTAATTCAAAGAAGCAGTTTCTTTGACAGCAGCAGTAACGTGAATGTGAAAAATCACCATAAATAGTAGAAATGGAATTAGAGGGTGAATGATATATAGAATTAAAGCTTATCGAGTCTATTTTTACATGAAAGAAACGGTGTAGGCAAAGAAATTTTATATTTTGAGATATTTTAATTTTAGTGAGACAGGGTCAGAATGGTTTTTGAAGTCCCCTGTTCTGTCTTTAGAAAATCATTATAAATTGTACAGAAAGAATTATAGGTCATAATTTATATGTGTAGATTCCTTAGTGATTCTATTTTCAAAATAAATAGACTATAACCTTATATGAATTCTGTAAAATGAGATAATTGATTTTTAGTGGCAAGAGGTCAGATCTGTCGAGCTGTGAAACAGGGGATACTTTAATGAATAAACTGTATTAATTTGCTAAGTCAAAAATTCTGAAAATTATATGGTAAGTGGGAATATGAGTCTAGTTTCAGGGAAAATTTACGGATTTAAATTTCTAGTTCTGTAACTCGAGCTATAATTAAATTAGTGACAGTCACGCAGGTGGACAGTTTTGTTGTGAATAGTGAATTTAATTTTAAAAGCAAATTTTTATGCTCCGAATTGGTAAGTTAAATTGGATGACATCTCGTACTCGATTCCAGCGACGGCCTCGGGTAAGGGGGTGTTACATTTCCCCATTGCAAGCCACTTGTGCAGGTAGATGGGACATGGCTATATGGAAAATATACACAGATCCTACTTATTGCGATTGCTTAAGACGGCAACAGAAACGTGCTCCCGATAGCATTTGCTATCATAGACAAAGAGAACATGGAGTCTTGGGAATTCTTCCTCACAAACCTACGGAGGTATGTTATTAGCAACGATAACATTTGCATCATCTCTGATAGAGGGAAGGGTTTAATTGCAGCAATCAGGCGTTCCGGTGTGCCGTGGAGATCCGTTTACTGCATCCGTCACATTGCGGCTAACTTCCACAAAGATTACAAGAATGCAGACTGGAAGAGACAAGTCGTGGCAATGGGTAAATGATAACCTTATATTTTTAATATAAGTTGTAATGTTTCATGTTATCGAGTTACTATAACATATTTTTCTTAATACGTATGCAGCGTACGAGTTAAAGCCACATATGTTCCGGCAAAAAATGATCCGACTTGAGAGTGATATAGAGGGGCAGACAAACACATCTTTCCGACAATGGTTGGGAACAATGGAGCCCTGGCAATGGGCTCAAAGTTTTGACGAGGGCTTTCGTTATGGCCAAATGACCACAAACTTAGTTGAGGGGATCAACGCTGTTTTGTTAAAAACACGTCATCTTCCGATTGCATCTGTATTTTCTGCTACTTTCTACAGGCTGGCTACATTGATGCCAAGAATGGGTCAGCAACAAGTCGACCAGATTGAGGCGGGACATGTGTTTGTCGAACATGTCAGGGATACAATGGTCGCAAACCGTCGGTTGGCGAGGTCAATGAATGTAGAAATATATTCACGACGACTGGAAACATTTCGAGTTACTGAGAGCATCAGTCGTCGACCTGGTATACCAACTAGGTCCTACGGAGTTGATTTTCGGAATCGACGATGCGAGTGCAGAAGGTTCGAAACACTTCATTATCCCTGTGCGCATGTCGTGGCAGCGTGTGCTAAAGTTAACGTTAATGTTGAACAATATGTCGATGATGTGTACACGCTGGAGCGCACATTGCGTGTTTGGGAAAATGAGTTCCCCGTCTTGCCTGACCTATTTACGTGGGAGGTGCCTCTGACGACTTTCGAGCTTCTCCTAGATAGAGGGCTACGGAGGAATCCGAGAGGTCGTCCGCAGTCAAGCAGAATCCGTAATGAAATGGACATCAAGGAGAAGTCTGAAGGAAAGCGTTGTGGAATATGCAGGTTAAGTGGTCATAGTCGGAATAAATGCCCTAACCGAAACTTTCATGTTGGATAGTCGTCCGGATCGGGTCGTAATTGACCTAATATTGTAAAATTTTTATGTTTAATGATAAAAAAGTATACAAATGATTATGATTACATTGTATCTAAATTAAGTTATAAAATAGTATATGGCGTTTGGAATTATTAGTATTATATCGAAAATGGAGGCATATAACCTTAAATTAAGCTTTAATATAATGCTACTTTAAAATAATTAAATTGGTAAAAAGAAATTGAACAATAAGCACAATAACTAAAACTAGAATAATTACATTAGAATAATTAAATTGATACAAAAAATTACAAACGTGTTAATGTACAAACATGTCTCATACACCCCTAAAATTGATGGTTCGATGGTGTAGTCCTAGGGATATACCTATTCGGAGGTCGACGGTCACGTTCTGGGTGCCTAATTTCCGGTCACGAAAACGATCGTTCCACAGCGCCACAAATTTTCGGTGCCTAATTCTCCAATCCACCATCGATTTTCCTCTCTTATTCTTGCCGTGAACTTCTCCCACCTCACACGGCGGATCCGGGATAGGTTGGATGCAGCCAAACTACCGTAGCACCCGATCCCCGTGATACCACTCGACCATGTTGAAATTTATAATTGGTGCGTTAGTACACCATATATTCGAATGCACGTACGCAGACGAGGGTACCACGGCTGTAATTTCTGGCGTTTGGTACGGCGTCCATATAAACTGCATGATTAATAACATGGTTATAATTAGCCATTACGTCTGCGTACGATATAGAAAGTAAGATGTCATGAATATTAGAATAGTATCTTACCCCATCCCGGGCGTACTGTTCAATCATGAGGCGGTATAGCGGGACATTGTACGACTTCCCGATACCCGAACGAGCACTCCACCTACAAAAAATAAATATAGGGTTTAGAGTTGGTAACATTAGTCAATATATTATGATTACAAATAATGAGAAGTTATATTTTATCACCTGCTCAGCAGTGGATAAACATATGGTTGGTGTCTAACCGATGCCAAAAATGGCATCCGATACAGCGCCCAGGACTGCAGCAGTGAGAGGCATCCGTCGATGTCGCGAACTTTCGGATCTGTCGCCCGACAAAGCTCTCGATACAAGACTGCTAGCACGGCTGAGCCTCAGCTATAGGAGCTAACACTGGACAAGTCAGCTAACAGGGGCAAGTACATCAAATGCACCTTATCGTTGTTTGCATCAGGCATGATTTCTCCCCCTATGATATGCATTATGTACGCTCGAGCAGCGCACATCAACTCGCCTTCAGTGGCTGTCGCTGATAATTCTCCATATTTGGCTTTCAGCCATGTAAATTGTAAGCCCGAAAAATATGACTCACCGTCCCCTGGCGAGTCTCCTAAAAGCTGATAGCAAAGTGCATCCAGATCGGTAAATGCAGATAATCCCGTTACGGGACTCTCGTCAATTGGGAGCCCAAGCTGCAACGCTACATCCTCCAAGGTCACCGTGCACTCCCCGCACGGAAAATGAAAAGTGTGGGTCTCCGAGCGCCACCGCTCCACAAGCGCAGATATTAAATCAAAGCGCAAGACGGGGTACCGGATCTGTGCTACGGACCTAAATCTGGCTAGCTCTAAGTACGGCATCAACCGTGCATCCGGAGTATCCTTCAAAACACTCACACGGCCCCTTAAAACTCGGTACGATTCCTGATAGTGTTAAATTACAGAAAAAATTTTACGATAACATTATTTCTTTGTACGTCTATCCTTTTTAAATAAATAGAACACGTGATTAATAAATAATAAATCATACCGTGTTATTAACCGCATCAGATATGTGACTTTTGGTGCTAATCAATGAAGCCATTGCGATGCCTGCAAGTTGAAAAAAAGTTAGTAAAAAACTCTTACTTCGGCAATTTTTTCGTATTTTTTTTCTCCACATTTTATTACTTTAAAAAATATTTTTATTTCTAATTTTATAATTTTTACATAATGTTTTAAATTTATTAATTTAGTGTGTTTTTAAAATTAATTTTACATAATGCCTGCCATTTACTCTTATTATTTAGTGTATTTAGTGCAAATTTAATGTGTTTTTTTTCTGTTTTTTATTTTTTTTAGTTTTTTTATATATTTTGGTAAATAAACAAAATTATATATATTTTGGTAATTAAAAAAATATATTTCCGTAAATAAAAATTTTTATAATATTTTGGTAAATAAAATATATATATTTCGGTAAATAAAAAAAATTATAATATTTTGGTAATTTTGTATATTTTATATTATTTTTGTATAAAACCCATAATATAACATTACAAAAAAATAAAATATTAAAAAATACCAAAATATTATATATATTTTTTATTTACCAAAATAAAAAAAAAACTAAAAACGGGTTTTTAATTTGCAGTAAGAAAAAAATCCTTATCCCTGCCATTTGCTCGTATTTTTTTCCCGATTTTTATTACTTTCAATAAAAATATTTTTATTTTTTTATTTTATTACTTTATATTATTTCATTACATTTTTTTAAAATATTTGTACTAGCTATTTCTCAATCTTTTAAAAAGTTAGTAATACACTATTACTTTGGCCATTTGTTCGTATTTTTCTCTCTGCATTTTATTATTTTAAAAAATATCGTCATTTTAAATTTTATAATTTTATACTTTTTCAGTGAATTATGTTTAAAATTTATTAAAGATATAATTTTTTTCCCATTTTCTTACTTTCGGTGAATATATAATTTTCGTTTTTTATGTTTTCTTAAATACATTTATTTATCATTTTACTTTTAATGTTATTTGCCTAACAAAACTAATTTCAACGTCCTAAGCCAATTTCATAAAAAAAATTCCTAATCAACATATAATGTACATACCATGAATTTTTTCATGCTAAATATATCTCAAAAATTATATATCCTAAATAAAATATTAAAATACGTAAAATGTACATAACATTATTTTTTAACACACAAATATTACAAAAATCATAAATTAATAATAAAAATTACCTTATTTTCTTTTTTTCCTTCCTTCCTTCTTCTTCTTCTTCTTTTTTTTCTCTTCTCCTTTCCTTTTCTTATTTTTCTTTCCTTATAATCTGCTTTTTTTCTTCCCCTTTCCTTTTCTTTCTTTCTTTTTCTTTCTTTCCTCTTCTTTCCTTTTCTTTCTTTTTCTTTCTTCCTTTCTTTCTTCTTCTTCCCCTCTCCTTCTTTCCCCCACCAACCGACCACCCTTAAATTTAAGGGTGGTGCCGCCAACAAGGACTCATTGTTTGGTGCCGCCAACCCCCTCTCCTTGTTTGGTGCCGCTAACCTGCTTCCCTCCACCCAGGGAGTTGTCACATCGGTCCAGTTTTTTTCCCCTGTTTTTTTTATTTTTTTTTGTTTTTTTATTTTTTGATATATTTTGGTAAATAAAAAAAATTATATATATTTTGGTAAATAAAAAAAATTATAGCATTTTGGTAATTTTTAATTTTTTATATTATTTTTGTAAAAAACCCCCAAAAGTTGTTCTTCAAAGGACCAACCAGCTTTGCTCTAGATTTTCTTGGAAAGGACGTGGTGAACCAGTGAAGGATGCTATGTTAGTTGGGAATCTATTTGTTTCCAAAAATCTGAGGGAGGAATAGGGTTCAAACAGGGATCTGTGTGGATAGCATGGCTTTACACTTATGTGATTAAGGATTATTTTTTTGGCAAGTGCAGATTAGAGCAGGTTGCGGCTGGACATGGAGGAAAATTTTGAGATGAGGAGTGCTGCTATTACAGTATTGAGACAACCAATTGATGCTGGACTTTCTGTTTTTCAAATTTGGCAATAAGTTAGGAAAAAAGAAGGAAAAGGTGCATCGGAAGAGGCCGGTTTCATACAAATTTCATATAGGGTACTTGAATCAAAATTCATGTATAAATTTGATATCAATTTCAATTTTACCTAAATTAACAAACGTTTGCCCATCCCGTTCTTGAACAGCCTTACAAGTTGCAACGGTCCAATCTAATACATTTGCAAATTTACCATGGGTTAATTCAACCAAACATCCTCAATTTATGGTTTAGATTTTAAATAGCTGTTCAAATTTTAAAATATTTTAATTAAATTCTAAAAGGATCATTATTGTAGCAATCAAGTCAATCTATCAACCTAGGTATTAGCTCGGGTGTTAAATTACCAACGAAACCTTAACTTAATGACAACATTGAGATATTGAGAATTTTTAGATCATGTATTTGAATCTTACCTTATTTAAATTAAGTCGGGATTATATTGAAATTTATTCTTTTTTTGTTCAAACATATCCCATTCACTAGTCTAATCATTCATTACAATGGGTGATTATGGTTGCAATTGTTTGAATTGTGTATATTGTAATTACGATTGTACGTATAACACAAAAAAACTTTTTGAATCAAATTATAAACACATATATTCTTATTGCATGAATCGCTTAGATATGATGTTTTAAAAAAGAAATAATTCTAAATTTTATGGACACCTTTTTTAATAGTCAAATTCAAATAGTCAATGCAACAAAAATAGGAATCAAGCTAAATATTTCTTTTATTAATGAAGCTTTTCCGTTTTTTAGTTTATAATAGTAGTTAAAATAAATGGGCAAAAGTTCTATAGAGTCTATTGTATTAAGAGTCAATATTGTATTTTACTCCTTTACTAAAAAATGGGTAAATTATTCTTTATATGGTAAATTAATAAGCAAATTTGTCATTTCTGTTAAAAATTTCATTTATTTACACTATTAAAAACTAGCATAATTAACGAAATAATCAAAAAGTAACATGTGGTATGCCATGTGTACCTTACACTGATGTATAAGGAATAGTTTTTAACCATAGAAATGAATGAAAATTTTAACATAATGATCAATTTACTCTTTGATTTAACGTATACTAATTAATTTGCTAAATTTTTCAGTAAGGGACAAAATATAATCTGAATCCTAATACATAAGTTTCTACAATAGTATAACCTTGAAATTAATTTCAATTAAATTGTTTCAGATGATGTATAAAATACAAATTAAAAAATTATAATTACTCAAATAGAATTAAATTTGATTTTTATTTAATTAATAATTAATTTCAAATTTGAATGGTGTAAAAATAAATATGTCATATTTAAAACACTAAAAATAACTTAGAATTAAATATAAAATATTTTCAAAAATATTATATAAACGTTGTTGGTTAAATTTTATTTACTTAAAAATTAATTTTATTAGAAATATCTATAAAAAAAAGTAAAAAACCCAAAACTCAAAATTTATGAAAAACAAAAGATCTAATTGAATAGAATCAAATTGAAACTGTTAAGAATTCGACTCAATCTGATCATCTGAATCGGCAAATATCGAAAATTGATGGAGGGGTTTTGTTTTCTCTGTATCACTTGAAGCTAGTTTGGCAATGTTTTTGAAAAGTGTTTTTCAGAAGTGCTCTTGAGAGTGTTTTGTATTGCTGTCAAATAGTGCTTTTGAGAAATAAAATGTTTATTTTAGACATGATATTATAAAATAATAAATATATATTTAAATAATGTTCAAATTAATTAATATTATGATATTTTAACAAAAATATAAAAATAATTTATTATAACTTATTGTTAATATTTTAATATATAATATTAATTTTAAATATTTCTAATAAGGTTAAAAAAATAAAATACCACCCAAAAGTACGCTGAAAAAAATTGAAAATTTTTACTTTTTCAACTGTTAAAAATCACTTAAAATTTCTTTTTACATTGACATCCATTCTTTATTACCTTTTAAGAAAAAGTACTTTTTAAGCATGGGAGAACACACCTAAGTTTATCATCTCACTCAAAATAGTAAAAAAAAAAAGTCACACAAAAAAGAAGAAATAAATTTTGCTATATTCCTCATTTTAAAAAAAATGTTTTCTCTGATCTTCTGCTTATTTAAATCTTAAGGTAATTTTCAATCAAATTTTGTTCACCTCAATCTATTTCTAAAATCTGAAGCTTTGTACAAAACTGGATCGAACTCCAAGTGATTGATTCCTTTCTTGCCCATTTCTCTGTGCAATGGTGGTCTGCAAATGCCGTAAGGTACCGTTTTATTTTAAATCAATTTTATTCAAAATTTTGATCTATTTATAAGTTTACTGCAACTCAATGCTCAGAATTACAATTTTTTTGTACCAATATTTATTAATTTACTTTTTTCTTTTTACAAAATTGTCTTGGAATTTGTAATTCACCGCTGGATTTTTGGTCTTTTAGATCTCCATCTTTTTTTTCGTAAAAATTATGAGTTTGCAGATCTTTGTTATCTTAACTTTAAGGTTCATGAATTGGAAAATGCGTATTTGATTACTTAAATATATGAATCTAAGAGAGGAGGACATTAACCTTGATATTTGGAGGTTCTAGTGGAATGCAGCTTGTTCTGTTATGAATTTGGTTGCGATTAAACTAAAAATTTTGTAGAGCTGATGTTGGTTGGGACCATGATTCACAAATGGTTTCTGTGTGTAAGCCTTTATTCCTCCTTTTGGTATTTCAGGCGACAAAACTATATTGTTTCGTGCACAAGGTTCCCGTTTGTGGGGAATGCATCTGCTTACCTGAGCACCAAATATGCGTTGTAAGTTTATTACATTCTGCTTTATTGGACTCAAAATTTTACTTACAAGCATTTTGACTTAATTTAAACTAAGAGTGGTTACACGAGATTGACTAGGAGCAAAAGACAATAATAATTCTATCCAAAAGGAAAATGGGGGAGGGGGGAAGGTCTGTAGGTTTGTTATAGGGGAGGTTTTAGCGGAGTGAGAGCTTGTCTTGTAAAAAAAATTTTTGGGTCTTGAACAACTCTTTTTGCAGCTATAGGTCTCAGGATATCTTGGATTTGTTAATATATTTATGATACATCTTGGTGCCATATTTATGCATAAACCAGTTTCGGCATGCTGTGTACTTTTTACAGTGTTATAAAACAATTCTGAGTGGAGGTGTTGTATAGAATGCTGTTCGGGGCTAATAAAGTTTTCATTTCCTTTGCTCTAGATACGTACTTACTCAGAGTGGGTAATAGATGGAGACTATGACTGGCCTCCCAAATGTTGTAAATGCCAAGCTGTGCTTGAGGAGGGGGCTGGCTCTGAAACCACACGATTGGGTTGCTTACGTATGTATTTATGCTGATGTGGATGCTACATACTGCTTGTTGTTTTATTTTCTTGCAAACCAGCATGTTGGACTTATGTTGTATGATCTCACTCTTTTAATTTGCTACTTTAGATGTCATACATACAACTTGCTTGGTTTCACATATCAAAAGCTTTCCTCCGCACACTGCACCCGCTGGTTATGTGTGTCCTTCATGTTCGATATGTGTAAGCTCTCAAAAGACTGTTTATTATATTTCAGCATGAATCAGCTGTATCATGCCCACATGCTTCCGTTTGTATTGTATAAAGTGATAAATATATTTGACAGAATTGATGGTGACAATGTTCTTGGACCTCACAAGTAGTTAGAAGCATCTAGGTGGTAAATGTGTCCAGGCTTCAAATGATGATACGAGATGGTTAACCGTAATACTAAAAACTACTGCCTTAACCATACTGCTCCAACTTTTGGAGTCATTCATATGAGTAGTTGACTGAGGAAAACTCCTTTGTTGATTGACATGTTTCCGATTTTCAAGTATTTTAATTGTTTGAATCTTTTCAATGGGCTTAGCAGATGCAGAGGATAGAGATGAATATGCGAACATGTAATTGACATTCTCTTGCATCGGAGGAATTTCTATGATCTGTTACTGATAGAGTCAAGACTGTTTAATTTTCTTGTGGCATTCCTCAACTATTACTTTTATTCTTGGATTATAGCAGTTATGTTTTATGGTCATGATTATAATTTACTTCTGTCAGTATTTGATCTTTGGCTTTGTCTCATTTTCCAATGGTTTCTTCCCCAGATATGGCCTCCCAAAAGTGTTAAAGATCCAACATCCCGTCTTCATTCACTGCTGAAGGAGGCTATTTTGCAGGTAAGTTTATGCTTGGTTTGGGATGTTACAAAGAATTGCTGCTTATTCTAAATGAATAGTGAATTTTGAATATATATACATATATATTTTTTCTTTGTCAATATTTTCTTTATCAAACTATTCTTCTACTTTTCATCAATTACATCTTTGCTTTATTATATTCAACCTTGGATGCTTTGGAAGTCCTACTCTTGCCACTTGCCTGTTGTAGATTGTAATTCAGTAGTTATGCTTTTCAGCATGGGCTGAACAAGTTGATTGCATCCTTTCCATGGTTGACACAAAAGTTGTGAGATTAAACTGTTTCCCTGGTGGAGGTTTCCAAAATGGGTTACATATAGTCTGCTAAGAAAATTTCATCTGTCAAATGCATCAATCAGCATTCAGCAGAATCAACTACTTCCAATAAATGTTATTGTAAAATGTAGGCCATACAAGTTTGCTATGGCCAAACATATTTCTTCCTTGTCCATTAAAAGCATTGACCTGCAAGGAAGTTCTGGAAATCTCATTTCCCAATTTATTTCTAGCTTTTAAAAAATCTAGCCCAGATCCCAGAATTTTGGAGGCCACTCAATCTTCTGATGCTTCAAACTGCTTAAGATCATCAGTTGCCTTAGACTATAAATTGTGTGGATAAGAAGTGCACCACAGAAAAAGATTTATATGGATCGATTGGAGTTCTAGCATGTTCTATTTGAGATATATATTGTAGTCTCTTTTTTAGGATGAATGCAGTTTGAATTCTTATCAATTCTGCATAAATAAAATTTAAATAACCTTATGTGATTTCATGCAGACTGGCATGGAAAAGATTTTGTTTGGAAATCATCCTGTTTCTTTGCCTAGAACAGAACACCGTGGTCCTCCACCTGCATTTGCTTCAGATCCATTGATAGATGTAGCTGGAGGACAAGAGTATGATGCGAATTCATCACCCTCTGTCGCAAAAGATGGAGGATACTCTGCCATATCAGGACCTTCAAAACCTACAATAACAGAAATAATGGAGATAGATGGTCCTAGTTCAACTGAGAGTTACATGAAAGCTTCAAGTCCTGTTGCTGTAAGTCTTTTTTTTTAATCTTTTGTTAGTTATTGGATGTGAACCAAGTTCTTTAAATCATGTTATTTTTGCTTGCTTGTATGTGTCAATTCATGTATGTTAGTTGTTTGCTTTCTTATCTTGGGTGTTTTATTCAATGTTGCAATGAAACCCAGCCTATGGCTACAACTCGGAAGAGTACACCTCATGTTGACCGGCAAAACTCTGAAATCTCATATTATACAGATGATGAAGATGGAAATCGTAAAAAGTACTCTCGGAGGGGTGAGTTAAAAAGCCTTGGATCAAGAAGCCATTCTGCTCTCTGATTGATTAGTACTTTTCCAATTTGTTCTTGCTGTGACCTACATCTTTTGGTGTGACCATTCCTTAAAGCAACCATCCAAGGTGCTAAGTGTGTCTGTAATGGAGAACTTAGGGAAGATAATTTTTCATATGCCTATGACATGATTTGCATACAATTCCTTTTTTTGAATTTGTAACTTCTTGTTGTAGGGCCACTTCATCTGAAGTTTCTCAGAGCATTAATTCCCTTTTGGTCAAGTGCATTACCAACTCTCCCAGTGACTGCACCCCCACATAAAGACTCATCAACTGTAGATGATATCCGAGAAGGTCGGTCGAAGCATCAAAGATCAACACGGATGGATCCAAGAAAAATTCTTCTCATCATAGCAATCCTGTAAGTCTATTCTTTTTTTCTTCTTTTTTTTTTGGTATATGAATATCCAAGGCCATGCTAATCAACCAACCTACATTGCCATACATTGATTCATCTCTCTCTCTATCTCTCTTGTGTATGCATTTACCCATTTCTTATCAGCATGCATCTCTTTTTGTATTTATGCGTGTATCTATGCTCGTAACCTGTGGATGTTGCAATTGATATATCTGGATGGATGCCAATTAAGATGGGGAGATTGAAATAATGATGAATATATATATCATACATGTTCCATTTTACTCTTCTCTTGAGAATTAAATGGTAGACCATAGAACAGGGTATGTCTTTGCATCATCCATTGCAGATCCCAAATGGAACAAAATAAAATGAAACTGCCTATATTGGTTATATTACAGAAAGGATTTTTTATTTACAGTGTTGAATTATGTTGTTCAGGGCCTGTATGGCGACTATGAGTATTCTGTACTACAGAATTTCACAAAGGGCTTTTGGTGAGAGAGTGGCTTATGATGAGCAGCAGTAACTACTTCTAATTGCGATGAAATTGGTGAGATATTATATTTACATGCTTCTGCAAATCTTGTTGGTTACTGCTATTACTGCTATAACTGCCATTTTCACTGCTCAGTCTTCCCCTCAGTCAGATTGCCTGATTGCTGATTTTTTTAATGATGTTAAAAGAAAATTAACTGAGTTGCAGTTAGAGCTGAATGTTACATGGTTTTTTTGGCCGCCTTTCGGCTTCTTTATCTTGTGTTTCCTTTTGCACCCGTTTCGGGGTTGAAATGACATTTTAAAGGCACAAAACATTTTCTTCTTCTTTAAATTGGGTTAATCTCCGGCAACTAGTCACTAGTGTAGTGGCAAATGACTTTCGTTGCTTAAGTTTTAGTTGAGATTATCCCAAATTCAAACCTGGACAATCTTTCTCTTATCCAGAAAATTAAAAACATGAAAAAAAATGTTCTTAAAGAAGCTAATGAGCATCATGGGATGAGTGAGTAGTGGGTTGCAGCCCAAATCAAGCAAAAAGAAGATAGTAAGTGCATCCGTTGAAAAAACTTAAGGGATTTGATCTTAGCACACCCGAATATGAAGAAGAGGGTTGATATTTTCGCTTTAAGCATTTACGGTTTGGTCATTTTCCCCGAAGCATTAGGACACATTGATGAGGCGGTTTCAGATTTGTTCGATCAGCTTAACAAAATGGTCACACCTGTCCCAACAATCTTGGCCGAAACTTTAAGATCCTTGAATGCATGCCGGAGAGCGGGCGAAGGAAGGTTTATCGGGTGTGCACAACTTTTGTTAGCTTGGTTCCATAGTCATTTTTGAAAGGTAGAAAATGTCTCCTATCAAGTTTTCTCCGAAAACTACTCTTAATTGAAGGAATTAGTGGCTACACCGAGGCGAGACGACATTTTAGAAGAGAAATGGATGACAATTCTCTAGAATTTATAGGTAGAAGATGTTGAATGGAGGGCTCCATGGATGATCCCCGATGAGATCTTGTATCGGTGTGGTGACTTTAATTGGGTTCCTCTACTTGGGATATAGGGAGCCATTGGATTCGCTCCACTGCTCGTGTTAAGGCAGTATAGATTAAAGTAGTTCATACCGGCGACACAAGTTTTGGCTCAGTGCGAGTTTACGTATAAGAGTGATAATTACAAGAAAAAAAGTTCGGGAAATATCGAATGTTTGGAACCAAACCTGTAGAATGAAAAGATTCATTGCATGTCCGATGACGACCTATGAGTATGATTGGTGGTGGGATAAAAGAGTCAACGACAACATCTGATACGGGGTTGCGCGCGGACCAAGATCGAGTTGCCAAGTCACGGGAAACTCCTACGAAAACCCTAAACAATCAGATCTGAAACGAAACAGAAAATTAAAGATGTTGGACAAAATGCATTTTATTAAAATAAAGATGTTGGACATAAGCCTATTTCAGAAAAGGATTCTTATTGCTCATAAGTTTAAAGCAATAACTGTGTTTTAAATATTACACTGAATTAGCTCTAAAACTTTCAGAAATCTCTTTCGTAGTCCAATTGTTCAGAACACTTTCATGTGCATAAGGGCAAATGCCCCGACAAACGCTCTTCTTCAATTCCTTCTTCGAATATGGCGTTAATGTTTAGGTTTCCCAACATTTCCCCTGCAATTTCCCTCATTGACATCTTCTGCTCAGGGTAAATAGTTCCTCATGATACGAATGTTCTAGATATATTGAGAATGGTCATTGGTTCCCATTTGATCTCTTCCCCACTTAAACGCGCTTTCCTCATCTCTTGCTTCTTTTCTAGTTCCTTCTTTCTTTGTTTCGCGTTTAACTTAAATCCTAAGCCAAAGTGGTATCGTTTATCTTTCAGTATCGGTGCCTCAACCCTTCTTTAAAGGTATCTTTCGAGTCTTCTTCCTGGCAACGCTTCTAGTGTTGGGTATCAAGATTTTGTTTTCCTCGACAATGAAGGTGGCATTCACAAATTCTAGCGAACGAAAGGAATATTCTATCGCTTCATCGTCCGCCCCTATGTATGGTGCATCATTGGTAACGAATGCAATAATATCTTCTTTCGCGTTTATCATTACCAGCCTACCCTCAGCTACCAACTTTAACTTTTGGTGCAGTGACGACGGAACTACCTCCGCTGAGTGAATCCAAGGCCTTCCCAACATGCAATTATAAGAAGGCTTGATTTTATAACAAAAAAGTCTACTTCATACGTGTTTGGACCAATCAGAAGATGTAGCTCGATCCTTTCCATTACCTTCCTTTCAGTACCATCAAATTCTTTCACTATGTTTTGGCATGTTTTCATATGAGAGCTATCCACAGGCAACCTATTCAGTATGGATAAGAGTAAGACATTCGGGGCCGATCTATTATCAATTAACACCCCTGACAATGTGTATCCTTTACGGCGAGTAATAATTTGCAGAACTTTTGTAATTCTCATGCCTTCTGGCGGTATTTCATCATAATTAAAAAAGATAAAATTATCAGCACTTATGTTATTGACCAGACGACCTAGCTTGTTGACAGAGATATCATCCGCGACATAAGTTTCGTCTAACATTTTCATCAATGCGTTACGATATGTCTCTGAGCTTAAGAGTAAAGCCAGTATCGATATGCGAGCTGGTTGCTTGTGCAGTTGTTCTACAATGTTATACTCGCTGTGCTTTAGGAATTTTAAAAATTTCTTAGCCTCTTTCTCAGTTATCGGTTCATTAACAGGTAATTCAAGTCTGGCTAGCTTCTTTTTTTTGTTCAACCACTAAGGATTTTTCTTTAATTGGTTTAGATTTGTATTTGGAGAATCATAGAGCTTTTCACTGCGCGTGTAGAAACCTACATCCTGACCTTCTTCTGAAGTGCTGACTGGATTTTTCTCTCCTGGGATCGTCACATTGCAGTCGTAAATCCAGTGAACCCTTTTACTGTCCTTATGGGGAAAAGCTACGAGTTTTTGGATTATGACCCTTGGTACAATTTGTGCTCCGACTTCATTGGTTCTTGGTTGTGAGATAATTACCATCGGGTGATTAACCTTATAGACCTTATCTGTCGATCTTTCTTCTTAGGCGCATACATATTTTCCTTCTGAGCCTTTGGCGTATTCAAAGAATTCTAGCTCTTTGTTATCTATCAGACCTTATATTAAGGCCCTAAATTCAATGCACTCTCGAATCTCATGACCCGCTTGATCATGTAATTAATCTTTCCTCTACTATTTTCTTTCAAACCCATCTTAGTGGGGTTTTCACTTCAACTACATCCATCTTAGTTCTCTTTCCTCCACTCTCGATTATCGCATTTACCTCTTTATCGGAATTACTATGTAATAGATTTCTTATCACATTAGGTCCCGATGGATCATCAAACTTCACAATGCGCATCTTAATAAATATTTCAATTAACTTTTTAAAAGCGATGCAGTTCTTGATTGAGTGTCCTGTAATTTTCGCGTGGTACTCGCATTGAGCATTCGCGTCATACCATTTAAGGAATGGAGGTTGCATAGGTTTCAAGTAGAAATGGGATACTACATGTGCACCGAACTAATTTTGATACAACTCCCTATATGTCATCGGGATAGGCGTGAATTGAATTCTTTCTGCGTTTGGCCCTGGATTGGATTCTTGCCTTAGGGGCGTTGATAGCTAGTAGCTACTGTCCTTAGCTGACTTATAGTTATCGGCTTTGAATAACCCTTGTTATACATACTTGCATTATTCACCTTATTTTTCTTCTTCCTTGGGGCTATTTTTTTGGCGTTTTCCCCTGTATTTATTTTTCCGCACCTTATTGCGTTTTCTATCATCTCTTCAGACATTACCATATTTGAAAAGCTCTTAGTAGCGCTTCCCAACATATGGTTAATGAACGGAGCCTTTAAAGTGTTAATGAAAAGCATGGTTGTTTCTTTCTCCGGAAGATGTGGTTGGATTTGCGTCGCTACCTCTCTCCATCTTTGGGCATACTGCTTGAAGCTCTCTCTTGGCTCTTTTTCCATATTTTGCAGTGTGATTCTGTCGGGTGTCATGTCCGTCACATGACTATACTGTTTCATAAAAGCCTGTGCTAAATCCTTTAATGAATTAATTTTGGCACGGCTCAGTTGGTTATACCATTTGGCCGCAGACCCAATCAGACTGTCTTGGAAGCAATGAATTAATAACTGATTATTATTAATGTATCATGTCATCCTTCGACAGAACATCGTAATGTGAGCTTCAGGGCAGCTAGTCTCATTATACTTTTCAAACTCTGGAGTTTTGAACTTTGGTGGGAGCACCAAATCTAGTACCAAACTCAAATCTTTAGCGTCAACCCCGTAATGGTAGTCAGCATTCTCCATTGCCTTGAATTTCTCTTCTAGTCATCTGCAACGGTCCTCGAGTTGTTTTGGCACATCTACCATCGCCTTCTCTATTTCTATTATATCATCCAAATCAGGGACAACAGGATTAGTTGGATTATCCCCTGGATTAGAGCCTAAGCTCGTTGGGTAGTTCATTGGTACCGAGGTACCGACCTGATATTGTTGAGTCTGATAGTAACGGGTACCCTTCGTGGGTACACCTTCGGTTGAGTCTGAACATTTATTGAGATAAAACCTGAGGGATAGGTAGGCTCTTCATTATTATCACCCGAGTTAACCGCGATACTCTTCCCTTTTCCAAGTCCTCTAACCATCAACTGCGTCAATTAGCTTAGCATACTTCTTTAGGATTCTTACATTTGATCCTTTATGTCTTGTTGAATTTTGGCTAATTGTTCTTGTATATGTACCTGCAATTAATCTTGCATATATCTCTTTGCATTTGTTCTAATCTTTCTAATCTCTAATCCATTACTTTGGCTTTGTGGCGGGAACTGTAGCAATATTTAGTTGGTAAACTCTCGTTGGTCCAGAGTAACTATCATAATTTTACTTAATTAGGGAATTTTTATGAAACTGAATGCATATTATGAAATGTAATACAGATGAATGAAATGAATACAAAAAGAGGCATTAATTCTGATTCAATTTCATTAGAACAAATTTATTAGAAAATAAATTTCTTTACATAAAATGGATTATATATACGGCTTTGCCCTAACGCTTAAAGCCTTAACTTTCCTAAGAAGTCAAGTTAACTCTCGACCTCGATCTGATTCTGATTTATACTTTAAGCTTAGTATGTCGGCTTGAACTGTTAGGGTTTGTAGATGATCAGCCACTTCCCGTATTTAAGCCATAGCCTCACCCATGATGTAGTCGATATCTCTAACTTGACCTTGAGAACGTTGGAACTGCTCTTTCTATTGTTCGTTATTCTTTTCAAGAAACTCAACTCGAAGTTCGTAATTTTTCAATGCGACCTCGAGCTTCCCTGTCTTTCCTTTCAATTCTTCAATCTTACTTAGGTTTACTCTCAACTTGATTATGGAGTTGTGACTACGATACTAGTGAAGTGACTTTTCTAATTCTGCTACCCGAGCTCTTAATCCCACTTTCTCATTTCGACTTTCTAGCAAATTATTTTCCAAAGCATCCTCTCGAGCTCGAGCATCTTGGAATTTTTTTCCTACTGGTTGGCTCTCACATTTTCTTCTTTAATCTCTTGCCACCATTGTTCTGATATTTTGCCCAAATCAGCAGTTTTTATCGACAAACACAGCTTTTTATAATCAGTCTTTAAACTATCCAAATCTTCTTCGATCTTGTTATTTTCCTTAGTTTTTTGGCCTCTAGCTTCTGAATGTCGACGTCTAATCTTAGTCGCATCTTGTCCTCCTCTAACTACTTGATCTTCCTTCCCAATTCTAAACTTATTTTCTCAAAGTCCTACGTAATGATCTCTAACTGAGACGGGATTACTTGTAAGTGCTCTTCTATTGGCCGAACATTTTCTTGACTTAAAAGAGGGATGTTGTCGTTGACTTTTTTATCCCACCACCAATCATACTCATAGGTCGTCATCGGACATGCAATGAATCTTTTCATTCTACAGGTTTGGTTCTAAGCATTCGATATTTCCTGAACTTTCTTATTATAATTATCACCCTTATACATAAACTTGCACTGAGGCAAACCTTGTGTCGCCGGTATGAACTGCCTTGATCTATACTGCCTTAACACGAGTAGTGGAGCGAACCAAACGGCTTCCCATATCCCTAGTAGAGGAACCTAATCAAAGTCACTACACATATATGAGATCTCATCGGGGATCATCTATGGAGCCCTTCGTTCAACATATTCGACCTGTAGATTCTGGAGAATCGCCATCTATTTCTCTTCTGAAATGTCGTCTCGCCTCGGTGTAGCCACTAATTCCTTTAATGGAGAGTAGTTTTCGGAGAAAACTCGATAAGAGACCTTTTTTACTTTCCAAAAGTGGCTATTCAACCAAGCTAACAAAAGTTGTGCACACCCGATAAACCTTTCTTCGCCCGCTCTCCGGCATGCATTCAAGGATCTGAAAGTTTTGGCCAAGATTGCTGGGACGGGTGTGACTTTTTTGTCAAGTCAATCAAACAAATTTGAAATTGTCTCATCAACGTGTCCTAATACTTTGGGGAAAATGACCCAACCGTAAATGCTTAAAGCGAAAACATCAACCCTCTTCTTCATATTCGGGTGTGCTAGGATCAAATCCCTCAAGTTTTTCCAAGGGATGCACTTACTATCTCCTTTTTGCTTGATTCGGGCTGCAACCCACTACTCACTCATCCCTGTGATGCTTATTAGCTTCTTTAAAAACATCGAGACGTTGGCGGCTTTAAAGTAAGCCTTGTCGGCTTGAATCTTCGAGCAACGAAGTAAGGTCGTGTATTCTTCCACGGTAGGCACCAAATCAACCGTCCCAAAAGTGAAGCAACCGTAAACGGGATTTCAATATTGAGCGAGAGCTCGGAATAAGTGCTTATCCACTTTCATATCGAGTAGATAGGGCAAATCACCATAGTTACAGTAAAAAAGCCATTTGATCTCGTCATCCCATTGATCCCATATCTCTTTCGGTTCTTGGAGATTATTCTGAGTCACGCTAACGCAAGTGAAGTCCCACAACTCTGACACATATCCCTCCGTAAAACATCACCTTTCTCTTGTTGTATTTTCTTGGACCAAATTCGGACGGCTGCATTATCCTCCACTTTATCAAGAAACCTTTTTTCTATGATAAACTCTTTATTTAGATACTGAACGTGAATCGATACCTTTTTTTATGATGAAAATGCCATGCAATCATAGTCAAAGTAGAACAAAGCAAGTCAATATTAAACACAGAGTTAGAATTCAGAGCAAACGAGAAAAAATAAAGCACCTATTAAAGTAACCATTAGGGTTTGGCATGGTTCTACCTGAGATAGGCTCCTAGGGCTTATTATATACGGTTTGGTTCTAAAGCAAAGGTATCTGAATCGATAAATTCCTCGATGCTCACCCATTATAGGCTCATATGGACCGAGTTCAATTCAGGGGAATACATTTTCCTATGGTTACACGAAGATGAAATCTTACGAAAACATAGGTAGGAATGTATACCAAAAGTGATTCACTATCCTATATGGAGGTGAAGACTTCACGAAGGAATAGTTTCTCACTTCCACTTAAGAGGGTAATATCGACCGATTTATGCGATGCAATATGCAGAGATATATAAAAAAGGCTCAAACCAATAAAGCAAACATATTACGACAAAGACCATAAAAACGACGGATGAAATGCAACAGAAGGATCGTAAATTTAAATCAAATTTTCAAATTTTGATAAAAAATAGAAAATAATCTATTTACGGCTTGACTCTCTTATTCCATTCCCCAAGCTGTCGAAACTTTTTTTTATAAGGTCGACTTTTAAAAACAAAAATGGGAGTCACCACCAATCCCTTTTTTATAACGTGTGATCGAATCACTTCGTAATTTGGTCATTTTAATAAAATGTTTTGATTTACTATAACAACGATTTTGTCTACGAAATTCAAGAAAATGGGTTCGAGAGTCGGTTACGTGCAATGAAGGATTAGCACCCTCGTAACGCCCAAAATTAGTACCTAATTGATTAATTAATGTCTTAATGTCGAAAATTTCAAAACTTAAAAGAATTTACAATACGATTCCTCTTTTTATTAATGTTTATTTAAAAAAAACGCTTGAATAAATTGAAACGAATGTCAAAAGCCCTCCTCTCAAGATAACAAATGTCACATCTCGTAAGTTAGGGCACGACATTTTGAGCCCTCGAGAACAAGCTTGCCTTTAGAATTTTTTATTTAAATTTCTTGTATTTTAATTTTAAAATGATATTTTACTATTTAGGTTTAACGAGAAAATCGAAACCTCGTAAGTTAGGGTACGATTTCTCGAATCTCCAAAATGCGAAATATTGCCTATTTTTAGAAGTTCTTTTTTGAATTAGGGTGAAAATTAACGCAATATTAAAAATGATATACGTGTAGTTTATTTGATTATGTTAAAAAAATCGTTTAAAGCGTAAAAAGGGCTTGGCGAATAATGATAATGCAACATACATTTGGAGTAATAATGACATAATATGCATAATAAAATATAACATATAGTATTGATATTAATGAATCATAATATTAATATGCATAAACAATAATAATGATGAAAATGATAACAATAATAATGATAATAACAATAACATTAATAATATTAATAATGAATAATATAAATGTTTGAAAGTATATAAAAAGTAATAAATAAATAAATAATGAAACAAAAATAACAATAATAAGGACAGAAATAAAAAAAGCCAATTAAAAAAAGAAATAATAAGTAAATAAATGAAAACTAATAAAAGTTTGATTAAAAATAAATAAATAAATAAAATATTAAAAAAATATTTTTATAAAATAAAATAATAAAAATAAAAAAAGTGGTCAATTTTTTTTTAAAAAAAATAGGACTAAATTAAAACAGCCCAAAAAATGCGGAAAGATCAAGGGCTTAAATATCCCAAAAGATGAAAACACATAGATTCCCTAGAAGCGGGTCGGGTAGCGCGTGGGTTGGCCTTAAACGACGCCGTTTTGGTCGTTTGGGAGCCTAGCTCAAAACGGCGTTGTTTTGTATCTTTATTTAAGTCCATTAAAAAAAACTCATTTTCTATTTTCTCCCTAAAAAAAAAAAAACCTCTCTCAACTCTCTTCCTCCCCTCCGATTTTCGGTCAGGGGTCTGGCAATCGGGCCACCGTGGTAGCTGCCGGTCGAAAATTTCAAAAAAAAGAAAGCCATTTTTTGGTTTTTTTGACTCCCGATCTTGAAAACGTACCACCTTTCCTTGGAGATGGCGACCTCGGCCACCCGTGGCGGCGCAAACGCAAGAAAAAGTGAGCTTTTGGCTCTTTTTTACGCTTTGTTTATTTCTTTTAAAATGATAACAAAAATAATGCGAAAAGAAAAAATAATAAAAAGGCAACCTTTTTCATTCTGTTTTTTCTTATTAATATCGTCTGTTCGTAAAAAGATTACAAAGTTTTAGTTGCGGCTTTTATAGCCGAAATTACAAGATTCGTTTTTATTTTTTGTTTTTGTTTGTTACTGCTCATTTGTCTTCTCCTTTGTTGTTCTCTTCTATTTTGCGTGTTTTTTTCTTTGCAAATGATAATGGAGGTGGGTGTCAGATCGCATGTAGAGAGGGGCACCGACATGGCATACGGTTAGGATTTCTTCCCTTCTTTTTTTTTTGGTTGAAAATTTGTTTTATTTTTGTAGTCTGCGCCTGGGCCAAAATTGGCCTATTACAAAATGGTGGACCATAGAACAGTGTATGTCTTTGCATCATCCATTGCAGATCCCAAATGGAACAAAATGAAATGAAACTGCCTATATTGGTTATATTACAGAAAGGATTTTTTATTTACAGTGTTAAATTATGTTGTCCAGGGCCTGCATGGCGACTATGAGTATTCTGTACTATAGAATTTCACAAAGGGCTCTTGGTGAGGGAGTGGCTGATGATGAGCAGCAGTAACTACTTCTAATTGCGATGAAATTGGTGAGATATTTACATGCTTCTGCAAATCTTGTTGGTTACTGCTATTGCCGCTATAACTGCCATTTTCTCTGCTCAGTCCTCCCCTCAGTCAGATTGCCCTATGAAGAGCATGGGTGGAAAATACAAGTAAGATTGCAGATTTTTTTTTTTTTTAATGATGTTAAAAGAATATTAACTGAGTTGCAGTTAGAGCTGAATGTTACATGGTTTTTTTTGGCTGCCTTTCGGCTTCTTTATCTTGTGTTTCCTTCTCTTATCCAGAAAATTAAAAACATGAAAAAAAAAACCCTAATCCGTTTTCAACTCGGCACGATTTAAATTCAAGCCACATCTAAGGTGGTGAACATTCCGACCATTAGGTCAATACACTAGGTTTATTAACACACATTATAGTCATTGTCTAATGTAAGGTTTGCTCTTAAAAGTATTAAAGTTGGGATTAATATACAATATGCTCACGGTATAGGGTCATGTACACTATTAGTATATAATTAACACATCATTAATGAAAAATAAAATGAAATTTTAATGGGTTAAATAATATCGTTTGAAAGATTTAAAAACAAAATTGAATATTTTTATTTAGGATTAATTTGAAATTTTTAAAAGTGCTACATTGGTGAACAAAATTAGAGTGATGGAGCATGTAACTTATATAATTTATTAAAATTAATAATTAATAAGAAATGTACACATAAAAAAGTAAAGAGAAGTTTGTTTTAAAACCGATATACAATATAAAAATATTTTTATTTATTAAAATTAAAAAAAATACTAGTAAATCAATATCGAATTAATTCGTGATATTAATTTAAATAATTTTTTTTATCGAAAACATTATAAATCTGATTAAAAGATGGTGATTATGACATGATACAATGAATCTTTTACCATAATTGATTTAAGAAAAATTCTAAATGCTTCGTACTATATTTGAAGAACAAGATTCAGCATCCCCATAGTTGACCTATTGTTGCCAATTTCCTGACTTTTTTATATAAATAATATGAAACATAAATAATTACGAAAATAAAATAGGTGAAATTTTAATTACAAAAATAAATAAATTGAACAGTTTCCGCTGGTGTCGCCTAATAAACCGGTAGTACCACTCCACTTTTTCCCTAAAATCATATAGCCATCATTAGATTTTTTTTTTAAAAAAAAGAATTTTTTTAGTGCCTTCACTATGTCAGATAGCATTAATATGTATTTTTTTTAAATGGGTATACCAGAGAACAAAAAAAAATTACTTTTTAATGGTGCCGCCGGTGTGTTAGGCGACACCGGCAAAAATAAAAACAATTGACTAGAAATGAAAAAAAATAAACTAAATTTTAAAAAATAACCCTAAGAAAATTTGATATCCACCTGCAAAACTGTTTCCTTCATCTTTTATGAGAAAAAAGAAAAAGAAGAGAACTCCAAATCTACACAAGATCCACCCAAAGCTTTTAGCTTTCTTTTTTCCTTTTCTCATAAAAAATGGAGGAAACAGTTTCGCAAGTGGATTTAAAGTTTTTACTTTTCTTATTTTTTTAGGGCTATCATTTTAACTTTAGTTTTTTTTTTGTCGGTGCTGCTTGACACACCGGCGGTACCACTAAAATTTTTTTTTGTTCCTCAATATATTTGTATTTTCTCGGGTATTTTGAAAAAAATACACATTGGTGCCGTCTGACACACCAAAAAATATATTTTTTTTAAACTAAAGATGACGGCATGATTTAGGGAAAAAGTGAAGTGGACTATTCAATTTGCCCATTTTCGTAATTATTTATTTTTTAATATTATTGTGTAAAAAAACCAAAATTTCTTCTCTTGAGTCCAACCAAAAGAGAGTTCCAAATCACAAGCTTTGAGGTCTCATTCTCTTAAATCCATCCTATTATCCTCCAAACTCAATAGCATCTCTAATTTTGGATCCAAAATTAGAGAGGTATATTTGGATGTTAAAATATGTTTCGTGCATTTAAAGTTGAGTTTTTATATTTTTATTTTCAATAATTAATATCTCTACTTTTCGAATTTAAAAATTTAAGTCTAGTTGTTAATATGATTAAAATTATTCTATTAAACTCGTTTACGTGACATCTTGAAATATAAAAAAATTCTCTTAGCAACAATGTAACAAAAAGATGATATTACAATGGACTTAAATTTAACAGAAAATTTGAACGATGTTAACCATTCTTAAAATTTTGTCAATTTTTTATAAAGTATATAAACTAAATAATGACATTATTAAAGTTTATGTATGGAATTATGTCAAAATTGAAGTATAGAGATTAAAATTTAAACTTGAGCGTAATATAGAGACAAAAACTAAAATTTAACCATTGTTATATAATCTAAAAAAAAAAGCAAAAGGCTGGAGGTGTTCGATTTAGGAATTTAGTTCTCGTACTTTTTAGATTATAAAATTTAAGTTTAGTTGTTAACACCATTAAAATTTTTCTTTTAAATTTGCCAGTATGATATTTTGAAATTAAAAAAAAATTCATTTAGTTGTCATGTAACAAAAAATGACATTGTAATGGACTTGAATTTAACGAATAAATATAAAATTGTTAAAATTCATGTCACCAATTTAATTAAAATAAAGTACTTAAGTTAATTAATGATATTATAAAAGTCGAGGTACCAAATTATATAGAAAATTGATGTATAGAGATTAAATCTTAAATCGAACATAAATAAGTACCAAATGTGAAAATTGACCATTGATATGTAATAAAAAAATCTGCAAAAGGCGTTGGAAAAAAAAAACAGTAATTGGGTTGACAGGTGTCAAGATAAGGAATGGGACAGATGTCAACTATTTAAAACAAAATTACATTTTAATTTTGGTTAATTAGTATATGTTACTTAAGCCTTCCTTCATTATTTAATTTGGCACTGGAGTTTTCTTTTTCCTAATTTAGTATCTAAGTTAGGCTTCATTGTTCAAATTGGTACCTAGACCAATAAATGTTTGACACATGTGCTCTAGTAAAATAGCCGTACTTAATTGCGAGGGAGAAACCATAAAATTTGTTTGCGGGGCCGAAATTAAATTGTAAATTTTATGATAGCAAAAATACAATTTCACCAGTTTAATAGTCTATATATTTATAATTTTTAAATGATTAAATCAAATTTTTATATTTTTAGGGGGCCAAAGTGCAATTTTAATTTTATTGATTTAAAATTTTAAAGGGCCTAAATGAAAAATTTTCCATTTAGGGGGGGTTGGACCCCTACCAGTCCCCCTAGTTTCGCCCCTGCTTAATAGGGTAAAAAAGCTCAAGTACCAAATTAAACATTGAAACCAAACTCCAGTACTTAGATGGAACAAAAAAACTCGGAATTGAAGTACCAAATTGAACATTAAAGTCAAACTTAGGTACCAAATAGTATATTCACCCTTTGTTTTTTATACTTTTAATTAAATTAATCATTTTAAAATTTGATGGGAAGGATATTATAACAATTTAGTCTACATTCTTCCTATTATTGGTTTTTAATTAAATCATGAAGGTGCATTGTAATAAAATAGTAATTAAATATGATAATATTAAATATTATGTTGGTAATTAATTAAAATTAAATAATCCCCCTTTAGTAAGCATGAAGTCCAAACACACTAAGGGACAAATTCTAAATATAATATAATTAAGTTGAGAATGCTTCAATACTTAATTATGAAATTAATCCTTAATGTTTATTTTTTTACAATTAAAACCCTTTTTAGACTAAAAATACTCTTAATAACATTCATGCAATATTTTCAATAATATTCCTCCCCTATTAAAAAAATTTTTAAAAAAATGGGGTTATTGACCTATAGTTTACGCGTTGGTTTGAAAAAAAAAATTAATTAATTTCTTTTATTTAAATTGTAATGTCCTTTTCATTATTGCATACCAACATTCTTCCTTTCTTTTTTTAAGAAGGGTAAACTATTAAAATAGTCACTTTTGTTTGTCTCAAGTTACATTTTAGTCACTGAGCCATTAATTGTTGTTAACGGCGTAACGGTAAGTTGACGTAGCATGTTAAATTGTCATTTTAAATGAAAATTTTAGGTTAAATTCTACAATTGATCCCTATATTTTTTCATTTTGAACAATTTAATTTTTTCTTGTATGTTCTTTTAATTTTCCTTTTTTTTCCCATTCTCTTCTGCTTCTCCCTTTGTTTTCATCTCTTTTTCATTTCTTTTAACGTAGTTTTTCTATATTTTCCATTTGTTAAAACTAGTTCACAAGCTCGCCTCACTCGAAAAAATTAAATTGTTCAGAAAAATAAAAGTATAGGGACTAGTTTTAACAAATGAAAAATATAGAAAAACTACGTTAAAAGAAATGGAGATAGGAGGAAAACAGAGGGAGAAGCAGAAGAGAATGAAAAAAACATAAAAGAAAAAAATTAAATTGCTCAAGACGGAAAAAAATAGGGATTGATTATATAAATTAACCCTTTTATTTCCGAAATGATGATTTAACGTACCACATTAACTTACTGTTACACCATTAACGATAATTAACAGTTCAATGAGTAAAATATTACAACGCGATAACGTAAGTGACTAAAATGTAACCTGAAGGAAACAAAAGTGACTATTTTTATAATTTACCAAAAAAAAAAAGCTATCACTTAGTTTTATTTAGGTAATGTGTTTATGTAATTTAGAATAAAATCATATACATTCTGAAAGAGCTACAGATTATTATAATAAATATATATATTTTTTGTTATATTAATATTTATAGTAAACAATAATGAAAGGGCCAAATGTTAGGCCGGCATTAGCCATGGTCTAACTGGCATTTGGCTCAATTTGTAGACCTAAGGCCATGGCTCATGCTTATAATATATTGATTTATGTCCACTGCATGCACCATGCTTTTTGTTGGACCACATTTTTATTTTAAATTATCATAACCAGCATTATAATTTTTAGGGTAAACTACATTTAAGGTTACTATATTATTAGTAATTTCACGTTTTGGTCGCTCAACTTTAAAAAGTTATAAACTAGCCATTGAACTATTCGAGAGTTTTTATTTGATTCAATGGGGTTGTGACTAACAAGCTCCAAGACGATTTGATGATCGGTATGGCAGATTAATACCCATTGATGAGTAGAAGAACATAACTTAGGTCCAAGTCGATCTGACGGTTAATGTTGAAGATCAGAGAAGAATGTTGTTTTATGAAAAAAAAACTGAACTGTAAAAGAGAAGAGAAATGTGAGTTTTCAATTGGTGGGGCGGTGCAAACAGAGAATGCCATATAACGACGATTTTAATAGTTTGATGGCTTAGATAAAAACTTTCGAATAGTTCAATAAACATTTTGTAATTTTTTAAAGTTAAGTGACCTAAATATAAAATTACTAATAATTTAGAAACCTCGGGTGTATTACCCTAATTTTTATTGTTGCTAACAGATTTGAAATTTTGTGTGATAATCCATTAAAATAAATTAAATAGACTCAAACTGATTTAATTTTCTGAACATTTTATATAATTTATAACAAAAAGTGTGAAAATGATAAGTAAATAAAAATTTACTCATCACTTAAGATATAATTTTTTTAATTATTTTTATTTTACTTTTTTAACCTTAAATTATTCCCACTTTACATGTAAAGTTTTAAAATTTAAATTTATTAAACAATTTAATTATATTTCACAATTAATTTTAAATAATATATCAAATAAATTTTATAACTTTATATATCTAATATTTAAACAATTATGAGCTGAAACGAATCAAATTCCAATACGATGTTAATAAATTTTAAAAACTAATTAAATCCGATTTAATTCATTCTTTTATAAAAAACGACCTCTTTGATTTTTTATATTAATAAATATTAAATATATTTTTTTCCGTAAATAAAATTACAATTTATGTCACTCTATCATTTAACTACAAATATTAAAGTGGTGACATTATATATATAACATTAATCTCATTATAAGTTCTGAAACCCTTAAATAGGAGGATAATGTGCTTTAGTGCATTCGAATCCACGTCCTGCTGCATTAACAACGATGTCGATTTATAATTCTTTATGTTGATTTACGTAAACGATAATAGTAAAATACATATAAAATAAAAATAAAAATAATTGTGTTCCCATCATTTAAAATTTTAAATTAAGACAAAGCATATCATAATATATATTATTTAGCATACAAGTTCCAAAAGAGATATCTGAACATGTGGAATTAGACTAAATTATTATTTTTGTTTATCTGTAATCAATGTTTTTTATTTATTAATTAACACACAAAAAAATGATGATTAATGAGATAAGGTTGAATATTATATTAATTGTAATTATGCTAATTATATAAAATAATAATATTTGTCCTCTTGAACCCAAATTAAAAAAGCCTACATAAAACCCGCAGGCTGGCAATGAACCAAAGAAACAAATTGGTCTAATTTTTGAATTGCACCCTTCTACTTTATGAAGATCTAGAAATTAGTCCCTATATTTTAAATTGTCAAAAACTTTTAGTTCAGTCGGTAAATAAATTGTTAATTTGTTGCAAATAAAATTGTTAAATGATTGGTTTTTACCCTCTATTTTTTTATATATATAAATTGTTGAACTGATAAATTTTAGATTCGGTTCTTAGTTTTAATAAATACGAGGACTGGCTTATGACAAATTAAAATTTCTTAAGTTTTGTAAAGTATAAGGATTAAATTTATAGTTGGATAAAAATTTATAATAATTATTATGATGGGAGAAGAACAAAATCAGATTTGATGAATTTCCAAAATAGTTGCAATTCTGCTGAGATTTTATTCCTTTTTTCCTTTATTTATTTATTTTTATCAACTTTTAACCCATATTTATTTCAGTCCAACCCTGCAAACAAAGATCGTGCAATGGCCGGCCTTATTTTCAGCTGTAAAATATTTTATTATTATAATTATTACAAAAATATAATTTATCTAATTAATTAGGAGGAAACCCTTATGTTATTTTATTTTATTTCTCTTTCCTTTTAAATTCAAAAATAAAAAATAAAATAAAATGAGAGGAAAAATCGCCGGAATCTTAGGTATGTACATGATGGCATTAAAACGTACTCCTTTTTGGGTATATATTATTGGTTGTTTTGTGTGTGAAGTGAACGTAGATTTTATTTTATTTTTGTCGATTAAGGGTGTGAGTTCGAGTGTGCTGAAGCGTATTATGCTCATATTTATGAGTTGGGAAGGGGATTATGAGTAGTTCTAGACATGTGTCAATAAAAAAGTAAATATGATGAGATTGTTCAAAAAAAATTATATATTTATTTTTTTAGAAGTTTTTTTGGGCTTCATTGTATCATATATGTTCATAATATTACTCTCCATTTTTTTGAGAGATTTATTTGGTATAAAATTTGGGGCATGGCAAGGGCTTGATCCCTAAAATAGAAATTTTTTTTTTAAACTATTTTATAATTTATAAAATTTTAAATTAGTAATCCCAATAATGATAAAAATTTAATTTAATCATTTAAAAATTATAAATATACAGACTATTAAAATGGTGAAATTGCATTTTTACTATCATAAAAAAATATAATTTAATTTCGACTCCCTCAAATAAAATTTCTAACTTCGCCCCTGTATAAAGCATATCTAATTTAAGTTTGGATATATTTTAATTTTTTAGCCTGTTTGTACATTGCAATCATTTGATTCGTTATAATTATTTGGACACGTATTATTTATGATTATAATTGTAATTGTACATTTTACCTTAAATCTGTGTTTTAGAGTATTTATTAATTAGTTTTTTTAAATAATTTTGGATTTCTTTGCATTCTATTACTATTTTTGGTAAAAGTATCATGGAGGCCCATGTATTAGGAGTAAAATTGTATTTTGTCCCCTCCACTCAAAAAATGGCAAATTCATCCCTGTAAGTTGTATCAAAAAGTAAATTAATCATTTTGTTAAAAATTTCATTCATTTCTATTATAGTTATTTCATCACCCATCCTAGTTTTTATTAGTACAGTTGGATTGAAATTTTAACAGAAATAATTACTCTTTGATCTAATGTACATAGACTAATTTATCCATTTTTTGAATAAATAAAACAAAATACAATCTAACTCCTGATATAGGGACCTCCATGAAAATATTTTCTACAACTTTTTATTCATTACTAATCATTATTTTTTCTAATAAATATATTTTTTGTTCAATAATAAATTCTTACATAAAATGAATATAAAAAAAAACACAAAGACAACTAGGACAATATGTAAAATAATAAATAAGAAGTTGAGTTTAAAATAAAGTGAGATATGATCCTTATTTTTTAATCATTATCTTTCAATCTTCCAATACATTAATCATCCTCATTCCCATGTGTAAGAATCACACCAAATTTATTAATGATGATTAAACTTGTATTACATAGAAAACTAATCTAAAAAATAAGATAAATAATATGATGTTAGGGTATAATTTGAGTTTTGTATTTATAATATGTTTATAGTAATTAAAAAACACTTTATGAAGCTGATTGAGTCTCAGTTCGATTTGTATGGTCATTGTTGCCAATGTAGGAGGACGTGGGTTTGAGTGCACCGAAGCCCATTATCCTCCTATTTATGGGTTGAAAAAGGACTATGAATAATTCTAAGTATTGTGTTAAAAAAAACAGATATGACCAGAACCTATAATGAGATTATTAAAAAAAACACTTTATGAAGCTAGACAAATAGAAAGGTCCTTTGAATTTAATTAATTTACAATTACCCATTAATTATCATGTGATCACATTGATTTTTATGCATTTCTTAATTTATTGTTAATCCCAAACTCCTAATTAATTATATTTACCCATTATGTGTCTATGTATTCTCGAATCTTAATTAATAAGAATTTACAATAATATCAGTGTCAATTAAATTAATACTCTAGATAGAATTTAATTTTAGTATATGATGTAAATTTAAAATAATAATAATTTCTTAAGCTAATGTGTAAAGGGTATATATGCCATTCAATTACCTTAAACACACATGGAGAATTTTGACTTTTTTTTTATATGTTTAGTATAATAAAATATAATATGGGAATAATGGATATATGATATAGTGATAGATAGATAAATAGATAGATTGATAGATTTGAGAATATATGAATGTATTTATTGATAGAGGAAGAGAATTTTTGTTTTTTAACCTACAATTATTTTAGATTAGATTCTATTTTCTATTTAAATTTGATTTTTTTTAAATGATTAAGGTTGTCGGTTGAGTTTTAGCTCGATTGGCATGGGCATTCTTGTCAATGCAGGAGGATGTGGGTTCAAGTGTATTGAAGCGCATTATACTCCTATTTATGAGTTGAGAATGGGCTATGGGTAATTCTAGGTATTGTGTCAAAAAGAATAGATATAATTAGAACCTATAATGAGATTATTCAAAAAAATGATTAAGGTTAAATGTAGTTTTGCACTAATTTAAATAATTTTAATTTTTTTATAAAAAAAATAATTTTATGTAATTAATCAATTAATAATTAATTATTGTTTTAATTGTTTTGAGGAAATAAAAGGATGAAAAAAATTTCAATGTTGATTATCCAAAAAAACAATCTTAATTGTTACTTGGGCTTTAAGTAAGGAGATATAATTAATATTTTAATAAAATTACTATTCAAATAAAATTTATATTCATCGTAAAATTAAATAACATATGGAAGCATTGAAACTCGTTTTTGGTATAGAACAACTTTAAAATTCGTGAAACTATTAAAATAAAATTTAACAACTTCATTATCGAGGTAAACATTTTTAATGTTAAATTTAAGATTAAAATATTTAAAAGAATTCTAAATTATATAATTTTTAAGTAATTAAGTAAACCCTAATCCTATACATTTACTATAATTAAATATATTGATTGATGAAAGTTAATTGCTAATATTATTAGATTTGCGTTTTTTATTATTCTGTGGATACAATAAATTTCGTATTAATTGTGAATTTACTTAATTATGCGTTCAATTTATCAAATACAGTCTGATGTATATGGTTTAGTTTGATTTTAGGGTAGATATGATGAAAGTTAATTGTTAATTTTATCAAATTAACTCTAAAACCCGAGGTAAACACTAAAAAGTTAACAATTAAAAAGTTACTGTTATCTTCAAGTATAAGTGTATAACTTTTGTCAAATAGAAATACTACATTGGACCAAACATAATCCGAGGTAAATACTAAAAAAGTAACAATTAAAAAATTAGCATTGTTACCTTCGAGTACAAAAGTGTATAACTTTTATCAAATAGAAATATCACATTGGACCAAAACATAACACATGTACCATATTAAAAAAAATGTCAAACTCAGAACTAAATTATATATTAAAAAATTGGCAAGTTCATGACACTAAAAATGAGAAAATTATAATTGTTCGATCTATAAAAAGTTGGATATACCCTTTCGGTAGGGTTTCAAGTTCAAGTTTTGTAGGTGGAATAAACAACTCTATAGAGATTCATCCATCATTTAGAGTTTAAATTTAGTTCGACTCTAAATTTAATCGAAATTCAATATAACTATCGAATATCGAAAGATCTCATCTAAACCTTTACATTCATTAAAAAAATACTCTCAAGTACACATGATAGAATATCCTAAAAAATTAAAACCATAACCTAGTCACCAACATTTCCAAAACATATTCATACAAATCTGGGTTATGATCTTCTTCAATTACATGCAAAAGAATTTCTTAGGGTTCTTATAACAACGAAGATAGAGATTCCTCCTAAAAGTTGTAAAAACACTTGTAAAAAAGGAGACAGTATCTGAAAATCAGATATTAATGTCTGGTTGAGAATGTCAGCCAAAATACTCATCTCCACGATCTGGCCGACCCCTTTCCCTAAAGTGTCATTTTCATCTTATACTTTCAACATTGCTATATATGTTTATTATAAATTTTATGATATTTTCAAGTTAAGACCCCCCCACGTCTACCCATTGCCAGGTGTGTTTCTCTTTCCCATTCCTCTTCACCAAAATATTCCTGGGTCTAATCGTGTTCTCAGTCCTTGTATTTTTTTTTGTACATTCAAAGTTTAGACCCCAACTTTTAATACTGAGATCTAATAAGCAAAGTCTAGTTGTATTATGGTGTTCGTCATTACTGACCCGGAACTCGGATATCCAACTAGGATCGACCCAATCTAGTTGTCATAGCTTGCATAGTTCGCTAGTATGAGTTTACATGTGGAATGTTTGCATCCCGTGTGATGGGTTAGCATCATCATATAAACGAAGTCATATTTAGGGTATAACACGTGTTTATCCTAGAGTAGTTGCATAGTTTTGTTGGCATGCATGAGAACTTACTTAGGACGTCACATCCAAAAATCGTATCATATAAATAGAAAAATTAGCTTCTTTGAGAGATAGACACGTAAAAACACTCAACAAATTGATAACTAAAAAGAATTTCTATTAAATTGGATTATGTTACTTGCTGGAAGGGAAATAAGCAAATAAAAAAGGTCGAGTCTGGGTTTGTAATATTTTTTTATTCTAGATTTGGGGTTGTAAAATTCTTCAACATTGTTTTGAAAATGTAAACTAAATAGCAATTTTCTTTTTTAAATGTCACGTTATTCAATTTAATGGAATTTACGGTTTCCATTATTAAATCAAAAGAATAGGAGATAGTGAACTCATGTAATTAGATTTGCTTCGGTGGTTGAACTAATTAACCTATCAATTTTTAATTTAATTAGTTTTATTGTTGATTCAACAATAATTAAATAAATAATTAAAAAAATTGAAACTTATAAAACTAGATCAATCTGTCAATTTTTTTTTTTCGGTTTTCAGACTTTTATCATTTTCAAGCAATTTACTTAAAGGTCGATTCAACCTGTTTGCCGACCCATTTTTGGCTTAACCAGTCCAATTGACTAGTGTAGTCTGATCCAACAACACTGGCTTTACTTGAATACCATTTACGGACAAAGAAATCCATGGTTTTACCTAAAAAAATAATGGGACTAAACTTCTAATGTGCAAAGAGTACATAGACCGATAACAGAAATAAACCATTTATAATTGACCAAAATTTGTTTTGTCCTATTCCACCTAATCTTAGTTCATGTTTTAAGTACTAAATCATTCTCGTTTGAGTACAGTTAGTTAAAAGACAGTCTAGTTTCCAGGATTTTTCGAGCTAAGCTCAAAAATATATTTATTCCATTATTTTAATCCTTTTCTGAGTTGTTCTTTGTGAGGGACCCCTCATTACGAGCTTTGTTTCATAATAATTGGTAATTATTATAAAAAAAATGAAGATATTGTTGCACGAGTCAATGCTTTTTGTTGGTGCCATTCTTCACAGTTGTTTTCCCATATATATATAGCCCTCTCTATCCTGTTTCTCTTCAAGGATCAAAGCTAATTGAATAACTTGAAGCCCCAAAAAGAACTCAAAAAACCCACTATTTTTTGTTCTTCAATGGATTCAATGGGAACCCTTTTAGAAGGAGATTGGAGTTGTTTCAGTGGGATGTATACAACTGAACAAGAAGCTGATTTCATGGCTCAATTGCTGAGTAATTGTCCTCAGCTCCCTGATATAGATATGAGCAATTACTTGAGTGATTCAAACCCAGTTTTTGTAACCAATAATAGCCCCATTTCAATGGATTTTTGTATGGAAGATGGGACCAACACTAGTTTTTTTCTGGTTGAACCTGATGATTGTTTGAACCCAGAAATGGGTAAGGATGGCAATGTTGAAAAAGAACCGAAGCCTGAACCTGAGAAGAAAAGTAGTAACAAGAGATCTCGAAATTCAGGAGATGTTCATGTAAGTGTTCGAAAAAAAGACTTGAAAAGAAATGTTTTTTATTTCAGCTCATCATTGATTGGTTTTTTTTACTTGTGTGTGTGCAGGTTCAAAAGACTAAGAGAAACGGAAGGTCTAAGAAGAACCAGACCATTGCGGCCAATGATGATGAAGACGGTAATGGCGGTCTCAACGGGCAAAGCTGGGCCAGTTGCTCGTCGGAGGACGACTCGAATGGTGGTGCGAACTCAGGCTCAAAGGGAGAAGCAACACTGAATTTGAATGGCAAAACAAGAGCCAGTAGGGGTGCAGCCACTGATCCACAAAGTCTTTATGCAAGGGTAAGTAACATATATATATAAGGCAAATCTGGTTTAAAGCATCGTTGAAGATTAAAAATTGACTTAACCGACTAAACCGATGAATTCGTATTGATTTTGCAGAAAAGAAGGGAAAGGATTAATGAAAGATTGAGGATTTTACAGAATCTTGTCCCTAATGGAACAAAGGTTGATATTAGTACGATGCTTGAAGAAGCTGTTCAATATGTAAAGTTTTTGCAGCTACAAATTAAGGTAATAAACTTCACTTCATTGAAGTGTCGTCTGCCTGAAGTCGATCAAGAGATAAAACCCAGACTGAGGACGACAATAACGATATTTCTAAGAGTTTATTTCTTTTATTATATTTTTTCCTAATTTAATTTCGGAATCTTGCAGCTGTTGAGTTCCGATGATCTTTGGATGTATGCACCTATTGCTTACAACGGAATGGATATCGGAATCGATCTCAAGGTCGGTACAGCGAAGAGAACGTAGAAGATACCGCCGCTGGAGACCATTTCTGGTGAAAACATATAGGCTGTCTTGCAAATCTTTATAAATTGAAATAAGTTCAGTTGCCATTTTGTAATGAATTTATTTCTTGATTTGTAATCAATAATTTATTAATTTTACCACAAAAATCATTCATCAAAATTTGGTCATTTATTTCTTGTAATCACATAAAAAATTTGGTTTAAGTTTTCATACATTTAATTAAAGTTTAAAATGGTGGACAGTAAAAAATTTTTTAAAAAAAGGTTAATTTGTAACCTTCAACCTCGACATATTTAGACTCAAGTCCCTTAAATATAAAAGATTTCACCCTGTAAAAATGGATACCAATTAATTTAGTAGTTCAGTCAGTCTATTACTCTATTTTAAAAATGAATAGTTTAGTATTAGTTCGATTAGTATGTATTGTTGTCAATGTAGGAGAACGTGGGTTCGAGTATTCTTATTTATGGGCAAGAGAGGGGGCAATGGGTAGTTCTAGGCATTGTGTAAAAAGGAGCAGATATAATCAAAACTTGTAATGAGATTGTTCAAAATAAATGAATGGTTTAAGTTTTTCTACGTTTAAATTTGATCCACACTAAAAATCGCCAACTTATATTTTAGAGTGAAATGAAAATAAATATTTTATTTAATTATTATTTTGTTTTAAGATTGAGGAAGAAAAATTGACAAATCGAGAATTGATTTGAATGAATTATTTAGATGATAGAATACAAGTTAAAAAGTTAAATTATCAAAGTTGTGCCAAATTTTAATTTTTTTAATTAATTTATAATTAATTATATTTTTATAACGTAATAAAAAATCATATTTTAAAAAGTGACAACTTCTTAAAAATAATGTCTAAAAGATATAAATAAATCTCATTTTTATAAAAATAAATAAAAACTAAAAACCAAAATTGAATATGAAAAATTTAGAATCAAACCAAATTGCAATGAACAGCTCTAAACTAATCGATCCAACCGAATTACGAGATTCACAATGTAACTTAAAAGAATTGCAAAAGAAAAGGTCTTCTAGTTAAAGTACATATTTACTATTTATATTGTGTTCAAATTTTGATACATATGCTATGCGCAAGTTACAGATTCTATTCTTATACTTTAATTTGGTTATTTTATCCTTATACTTTTAGTTTTAACCGAATAGTACTGTTACATTCAGGGTGAGTTTGGATGGGCGGTGCGTTTACCTGCGGTTAGTGTAAAAACAGCGGTGGCGGTGAGATTAGATACTGTAGTGATACTGTAGCGAGAGACAAAAAGTAAGCTAAACGCACCACACCGCACCCAATCGCCCATCCAAACTCACCCTTAATCATTTTCAAAATTTTATTTAACAAATATATTATCACAGATGTAATATTATGTCAACTTATTATTTTCACGTGATACTCACATAAAAGTCACACTATGAATTGATTAAAATTTTAAACTTCAAAAAACAATTTGAAAAACATAGTCCAAATCCATAACTTCCAAAATCAATAGCAAAATTTGACCAATCGAATTTAAGAACTTAGATTTAATCAAGAAACAAAATTTCAAATTTTGCATAATATAAAAACTAAAATGTCATTTTGAGAAATATAGAAATTTCAAAATGTGTCTATCATACAATATTTAATTTCTTTTAGTTTTTTTTTTAATTCTTATCATATCTGTTATTTTTAATAATGTTCTTTTTAATACAATGTTAAGAGCTATCCAAACCCATAAATAGGAGAATAATGCGCTTCAACGTATTCGAAACTATGTCTTTTTGCACTGACAACAATACTAGTCTAGCTAACACTCAATTGGTAATTTCTTTTAATTTTCATATATATTTTTAAGTGCAATTAAAAAACAGGGGTGCTTAAAAAAAAAAGAAATTAATCTCAGAGACAAAGTAGCCATATAAATTATTGGTCAAAGATAAATAGGGATTCTAACAATAAAGAACAAAAAGCCATTTCTATTCTGTATTCCTTTATTGCTCCATATATTTTACATATCAATAAAATCCTTGCACCAAATCCAATTGAATCAATGTATAACAAGAAGAACCACATCTACTCCCTGCAAATACTGGAGTTTTTCGTCTTCATGCTCGACTATCGCTTACATGGTTCGGTACTTCCGCTTGACTATCCAATGGCATGTACTGTGCCATTATAGCTCGGATTTCAGAGTCCATGTATGACTGCAACAGTAATAAAACACGTCAACATTACAAAAACTATGCTTAACATATACGGGAAGAAAATCAGAATGGCCGGTTCGGGTTTCGGTAAGTTAGTCTATAGGAAGTTGCCGATCAAACGATTCAATCCAGAAGAGTCACTTTCTTAACTAGCCAAATATAATATAATGCACTAACTTACCCTTAATCTATATTTGTAAATGAGATAAGCCCCACCACTGGCCATTGCCAAGCCGATTAAAATGACCCAAACGGCTGCCCATGATGATCTTACTTCGGTACTGCTCTTACCTGAGATAGAGCAAGGAGTGAGGCATCAAAACACGAACCGGAAATCATATATTGCATAGGAAATAGGTTCGAGTTGCAAATTGTAGATCGACAACTCACTTATGCAGGTATCATGGTCCTGGATATACAAAAGATCTCCACTGCAAGTGCATTCATAGCTTCCCCAAGTATTTTTGCAGCTACATTCAGGGCACTGGCAGGCTTTCTTCTCTTTGCATTCGTCAATATCTGCGTGATTGGCAACGCACAAATATTAAATGGCTTAAATCATTTGACAAACCAAATGCTTCCATTTGCTTGCATTCAACTAGTCATTTACCGTTCGTTATAGCTTATCTACATGACGGTCATGTGAGTTTCTTCATACTAAGAATAAAGGAGGCACTTTCAAGATGCCTGTGGCGATTAGGTTCTCGAACTCGCAAAAAAAAACATATATTTATTCGTTTAGGACCCACCTTCACAATTTTTGACACCATCACCTTTAAACCCTGGAGGACACTGGCATTTACCATTTCCATCATCCTGTTCAAATCCTCGATTAGAGCATAAACTTGATTTCAGGAGGAAAATGTAAAGCTGGGAGGAGGTTAGGAAAAATAAATGTAAATACTAACCAAACAAGCGGAGTATGCATGTCCATCTCGTGCATCATGCCAACAACCTCCATTATTAATTTTGCACCTTCCAGACCCACTAGCTGATCGGCAAAAATGAAAATAGAAAATGAGCATATATTATGCAGATATAAGATGATTAATGATAGAAACCAGAGTTTTAAGGGAGAAAATTGTATTGCCTCATTAAACATGAGCAAACACAATAAAAATTGATGAGGGGCTTCGAATTTGGACATAAGCAACAAACAAAAACAAATCAAGCTTTATCCTATTAATGCCATTGCATATTGTTAGGCTCATATAATGAGACATGAATCATGAAAAAAAACATTAAAATGGTAACTTCACAATTTAAATTTAACTTCGAAATAATAACTAAACCTATGCAAAAAAAATGATAAAAAACAAAATCTCATAACACCTTCACAGTGACTGTAACCGTCTCCTTTAAATTGTACACCATCAACCAAGGGACATTCACAGACTCTCCCGCGAAATGTATCCTGAGAAAGTTAATATGTTGGGACTTAATTGAGTTAATGGTGTCATAAGCAAGTAGTGAACCTCTATTAGAAATTTCTTTGATTCATACCTTGCAGGCTGTGAGATTGGTTGCTTTATCTTGCCAACAACCACCGTTGTTATCCAAGCATTCATTTGTCTCCACATCTGCCACAGACGTAACCACTGTCCATTATGGAAACGGGCGGCAGCATTGCACTATACGATAGGCCCTAAGCGGTAACCAACTAAAATACTTCTCTAGCAAGAAAGTATAATAAAAAACAATTACCACCGCTCAAGCAAACGGCTGGTTCAGTAGTCTCCTCGAAACCAGCACAGATGGCCTTCAGAACAGCACCTTTGGCCAGCTTTCCTGTATGCTAATATATCAGAAAGGAAGGCGTGCTAAATTTTATATGTGATACACAGGCACCTAGACGAACCTCGATATTGGCGATCGTTAACAACAAGCGTAGGCAATATGGTAACATCACCCCTAGATCCTTTTCCCACCTATAGAAAAATATTTCTATTAAGCAGCTTTCAATGATTTAAGAACTCCAACAAGGTCAAAAATGAGAACAAATACATAAAAGCATATATAACTAAGCACGGGAGAATTACTTGGGCTTCTTGCTCTTCTTTCAGAACAGGATTATCTTCATCAGCATTAGGGTCTCCCATGCACTTCTCAATCTTTTTACCATCAAGCCCTGAATGGATGACAAAAACATCATGATTTTGTCCTTTCTTGAGGGTGGTATTAGTGGCAATAATAAGTGAAATAGAGGTTTCTTTAATTTAACTATTTACCGAGAGCTCTGATAACAACATCTGCGCATTCCTTGTTATATTTTTTCTCCTTCATGGGGCATCTTATCTGAAAATCTGTCACATAGTCCCACCACAACCAAGGCTTATTGGTCTCATTTGCCACTTTGAAAACACACAGCTGTCTCAAATTTTCAATAACTACATCTTTCCCCTCATAGCCAGAGCTAAAATCTTGTTCGGGATCAGGTGCACAGTATCTTCCGTAGTTGATGCACTGAGATTTGCACTGTCTGCTTAGCGAGAAAGCCTGAGGGCAGTACCAAGTTATATAATGGGGTGTGAATTGAGTATAGCCACCTTTTTCAAGTATCTGTGCAGCACCCTTGAAATCCTTCAGAAATTCCATCAGCATATCACATTTTACTCCACACTCATCATTGCTGTTGGTCCATAGCTCATACTCCACACGATCATCAGGGTGTGGAACAGACTCTCGCCAATCAAGATTAACATTGACCATATCCCCACCACTTATTGCTTTCTTAAGAGTTTCACCAAATTTTTTCTCGATAAGGGCAGATGGAATTGTTATATTTTCAATGTATTTGGCAGCTAATCTATCCTCTTCAGGTGTATCCATGGTTATTAATGCTTCTTGAATATCATCAGCAACAAGCACTGCAGAAGCACCAGCTTGCTGTACATTCCAAACCTTTAAAGCAAAGAAGCAATCTGGGAAAATAAATAGAATCGTAAACACAAAAAGCAGACTCGGCTTGAAGTTATCGAAAACTAAAAATAAACTGAAAGGCCATAACTTAGGTAGTCAAGTCTGAGGACAATAAACAAGTTTTACAACCTTAATCTCTATGACCTAACACAATAGTAGCCATTGGTATCTATACATAGGCCACGATAAACTGCAAAATGTCTCGAACATACTGAATTATTACTTAAGATTCTTCTTACCCCTTTAACAGTTTAATCACATTGTAATATCTTAATTATATAATTGGAGGCAACTATAAGCCATCAATATGATGCACTTAGAGCATGCACAACTTCCACCTTCTTTGAGCTCGTGTTTCTCTTCGATCAATTCAAACAGCTTATTTCACAAGACAAAACAACAAAATTTCATTCCAAATCAGGAAAAAAGTTGATCCCAGTGAAATTAGAGGGGGGGGGGATAGGAAAATTAACCCCAAATTTCAGAGAACAACTAGGATAAAAGGAGAAAATGACATCTTTCCTTCCAAACGACTTAAGCAGGCTAAAACAAGTGTGTGTATATATATATATATAATAAAGTCATGAAAGTTATTAGTCCACCAAATCAAACAAACTACAAAACTCAAAGCTTATAGTGACAATGTAATTGACAGAAACTACTAATAAATACTTCACTAAATGAATGGAAGAGTTAGAAACCAATCACATAAATCCAGTGCGTGAAAATTAAACCAATTAAACTCAAATAGGAAACTTACAATTATAAAAGAATAGGAAAAATAACCCTCTTAAACCAACCAAACCAAACAAATCAAGCCATAAATCTAACACCCAAAATAACCCCAATTATAAAGTAACAATCAAATTAGCCAAAAAAGAGAGGCAAAAATGGTTCCTAATGAGTCAACCCAAGAACAAACAAATCATAGCTAAAAAAACTCAATCTCAGACCAGAAATCAAATATGGAAGGCAAAAATAAGAAAAAGGGTACCTCCACGATCGACCAAAACAAAAGTAGGAAGAGCACCAGGCTTGGATTTAAAGGAAATCCCAAAGTCATCAAAACTTTTACAACCCTTTTGATTCTCCTTAGGGTAAACCACAGCACCAGCCATGCTTCCCCCATATTGAGGTATCCCAAAGTTGCCAATTGCACTGTCATAGGTACCCTTAATCTTCTCGGGTGAAGTCAGCCTCAAGCTGTTCTTTTCCACCACAAATCTCGCGTAACAATTCCCCATCACAGATAACAACATAAAACCTTGAAGAAGAAGAAGAAGATGCAATCTCCGTATCTCCATCTCCTACTCTTTTGACACGTGGGGTTTTCCTGGGATTTGCGTAGATCAGTTTAAGGAAGGACACTGAAGAAGATGATCGTGTAAGAAAAAACACGCGAGTAAAAGAGATGTTATATTTTCATTTAATACAACTACATTTATCTATTTCTTAAAATCCTTTTTTATTAATTTTAAAAATATCATAATTAATATTAAAGTAAATAATTATATTAAAATGGTGAAGAGATTTATGCATATTTTGGACATATGTGTGTGAAAAATAAAAATAGTAATAACGAAAGAACGAGGCAAAGCTACATAAATATTCGAGTTTTTGTTTTTTTTTAATTAATATTCAGCATTGTAAAATAAAAAATTAAATAAAAACTTGTAGATTGGGAGATTAAGACTCACACATTTTATCATTATACATAATAGACTCCAACTTTAATATTACTTAACTGAATCATTAACTCGTTTATGAAATTACAGGAATATCTCTTTTTTTTAATTGTAATTAATATTATTGTGATTTTTATATAATTTATTAATAAAAAAATTAGAAACTAAAAATACAAAGATCAAACACGTGTTAAGTACAACGGTAAAATATTTTGTATTTTTAACAAGAGATTTAAGTTCAAAGCTTAAAAATAACATTATTGAGAAATATGATAATAAGCTTCGAACATGTACCGAACACAAATAATAAACAATTCTAAAAAGAAATAAATGGTTTATGGTGAAAATTTTAAGACAAGTGTTTATCTCTCCGAACAAGCGGGACAGTTTGGACGGTACCTTTTTCTTAAGGGTTAAGATTTTCATATTTGGTTGAATTTTATTATTAGTCCCTGTATTTTGTGAACATTTTGAATTTAGTCTTTATATTTTAATTTGGTCAATTTTAGTACTTGTATTTTTTAAATTATTCAATTTTAGTCTTTATACTTTTTGAAATTTAAAATTTTAATCTGAATTTAAACAGTAGCAATCAAATTCATTTGGTTAAATTCAATTATTATTCTTGTACAACGCGTATAATTGTAGTTCTGGTCCATATTCTCCAATCGGATCATTATAAGTTCATATATTTTCCGAATTTTGAAATTTGAGTCTTGACAGAAATGACAACTATTAATCTATTAACTGGATTTTAGTGAGTAATATATGGAAATAACAAGTAGGCATAGTATTACGCATATGATAACATGTTTGCCACATTAAATTTTGGAAATAGCAGAACTTAATGAATTTAACCGTTATAAATTAGTCTTGACTGAAATTTTACATTTTGAAAAGTATAGAGACTAAAAATGATCAAATCAAAGTACAAGGATTAAATCTACAACTTTCATAAAGTACATAGAATAATTGTAGAATTTAACCTTCAATTGTTTTCTATATCTACACTGTTCTTTAAAGGCATAATGTTAAATCTAACCATCAACGTTTACATATTTTATCAGTTTAGCCCTTATTTTTCTTTTGAGTTAAATTTAACCATTAAACATTTAAAAAGAATAAAATTATTGTTTTTAATTAAAATTCTGACTAAAACATTAATTTTTTAATGATGTTGAAGTGACAACCCACATAATAGTTCACATTTACTTCAATTTGGCCCTTATTTTGAGTCCTAATATATTCTAGTTATTGGTTCAAACAATTCTTTGTGATTCTATTTAGCTAATTAAGATATGCATTTATTGTAAGAGATAGTATAATTTGTGCCCCTAAACATGGCAACTAGGTCCAATTTGGTATCCGTACTTTACTTGGGTTCACTTTCACACCTGAATTTGGATTTCGTCAAGATTTAATGATGCGACCAGTGTTTTTGAAACAATATTGGTTGGTTGGACCGCAAACCGATCGGTATATTGATCTTAACAAAGAGGTTGAACTGATTGAATTAAAAACCGCTCAAAATTGATAAAAAAAAATTGGGACAAAAACCTGTAGTTGAGTAGATTGAACCGGTTTAATAAATTTCTTTATTTTTTTAATTTTTGTTTTAAATTATTATCAGTGTAGTAGTTGAATTAATCATACTGATTGAATTGAGAATTAGTAGTCTGATCGGTTCAACTATTGGTCCGGTTATTAGAATATTATATGTGATACTCTAATATTATACCACGTCATCACATGAAAATTTATATAAATTTTTTAATTTTCAAGTGATAATATGATATAATCTTAAGGTGTCATGTCATCAAATTTTTTTTACATTTTTTAAGTTTATGACCAGAATGAATTTAATTGTTAAGTTTAAGAAAATCCCTTTATCGTAATTACTGTTTTACTTGTTAACGTAAAATAAAAATAAAAAAAATCCCAAATATCTTTAGAACTTTTAAAGTATTAGAAATTTACCGACTGACTTCGCGATGGCTTGAAAGTTGAAATTGACGGAGCAATCACCGGAGGATCCCCATCCAAGTCGACGCTCATCACGGCTTCCGAGTAGTGACTGTGGGATGGATGGGTACATTTTTTAATTTTCTGTTTTTTCTAATAATAATTTATTTAGTACTCTAATTTTATAAAAAAAATATTATCCTTTTATTTAATTTTTTAAATCTTTTTAAAATATTACGTTTTATTATTAAAACACTAAAAAATAGATACAAAAGTCAATGTTTGTTAATTTTATTGTCACAGCATACACCTAGATCTCTACGTGAATGATATGTCAATATTTTTTATTTTTTAATTTAAATTTTTTTTAAAAAAATTATAAAATTATTTTTAAAAATTATTAAAGCTATTAAAAAATATAAAATTATAAAAAAAATTAAATACTAACATGTCATTTATGTGGTAATTTACGTATATGCCATGTCAGCAAGTTAACTTTTTTCATACATTTTGAAGTGATTTGATAAAAAATATAAATTTAATTATTAAAAATATAAAAAAAAACTAATTAGAGAATTAAAATAACTTTTTTTATAAAGTTGAAGGACCAGAAAAATAATTATACTTTTATTTTTTTTTTAAAAGGACCTTCATTCTTCCGTTTCAATTATGTAGGCTGTATTCTTCTTGAAGCCTCGGCTTGATTTTTGGGTCACCCGTTTTTCTATTCTAACCTTTCACATCAAGGCAAGCAAAACATATATTCTCCCTATTAACTCCTTTGACTGTTAAAATCTGTAACAACAAATATATATTTATAAAAGACGAAAATATTATTTATTTTCTAATATATTATTAAATTAATATTTAAAATTTAAAAAGTTGTGATAATTATACTTATAAAAATAATTGTAATTTTTGTAAAAAATTATTATTATTTATTAGAAGTTAAAGTTGTGAGAAAAATCCAGTTAAAAAAATAATTAAAATTTAATTTACAATTATTAATTAAAAATGTTGGGTAGAAATTGTGCTAATTTTATTGAAATAAAATAGATTATTACTGAATAAAATTCAAAGCATCTCAATTATCACTTATTTAATATTAGAATTAATTATGTTAATTAGTTGTTATTTTGAATAATAATACTTTGTATTGATTAAATAAAATAAAATAATATTATATATTGAATATGATAAAAATACTTTAATTTTGATTTGAAAATATTCTATTATAATGATTTCAGAAAAAAATTATTCTATTATAATATTTGAACCATTACGTTAATATATTTTAATTATATATTCAATAATTCAAATAAAAATTATTATTTACGCTAATTACATGTCTTCTTTTTTTCCTCTTTTCGAATATTTAGAAACCGATTTTCAAATCTCAAATCATTTCCTAATTACCCTAAAAAAATTAGGTTAAATCATCACAAATGAAAAAAATATATTATATAATTATAAACTATCAAATCTAATTGATTTGGATTACTTAATAGTCACCCCAAGAGCAATCATCAAGTCACATCAGTGGTAGAAAAAGCGAAATCGATTTCTAGTTAATAGTTTTTGAAATTGTAAGGTCACTTCCATTAGTGAAATGTCTCGTCTCTTACCGTGTGAGTTTAAAAAAGGTAAATCGACTTGTGGCAAACCAAATTCGAAAAATCGACCATCGTGACTGGACTAGATGGTGGTTTAGGGCTAGTTTGGATGGGCGGTGTGTTTACCTTCGGTGAGGTTAAAAACAGCGGTGGCGGTGAGATTAGTTACTGTAGCGGTGAGATTGGGTACTGTAGCGGTGAGATTAGAAACAATGGTGGAGTGTGTGTTTGGATTCAAACGCAGCTGTAGCGGTGAGGTGAGAATGAAAAATGACTATTAAGGACATCAGATTAGAATTGATATATAATAGAAGTTATTTAAATTATTTTATTTTTTTAAAATTATTAAAATATGCAAATTCATTTAATAAAATATTAAAATGTATCTTTCAATATTTTAATGAATTATATAAATAATTTAAATTATTTATTAGATAAAATGATAATTATTTTTAATTTTTTTATAGTTATAATTAAATATTTTTTATAACAATGATAAATATTATTTTCATAAATGATAACATTATACTTGGATCTAATTTTGAAGTATCTAAATGGATGATTTTTAATAAAAAAATATAGTAACATAAGACATAACAAGTTTCATTATTACTAGAAATTAGGTTATGATACAAAATGTGTTTACAAATATTGATTCATTAAACTAGTTGCAATGGTTTCCCTTAACATTGTGATTTCAAGGTCACTTTCTCTGTTAGAAGAACTCGATTCACCTCTGTCAAATTGGCTTGAAGAGACTGGCATGTCCGGTATATTCTCAAATTCTCGAAAATCCTCATCACTTGACCAAGCATGTCTTCGAATGTAATTATGCAAAACCATTGTTGCAATAACTATTAGAACTTGCTTGTCGAATGAATAACTTGGAATATCTCTTAATATTGGCCATTTTTTTTCCACACTCCAAATGTTCGTTCAATCACAGAGCGTAACGAAGAATGGGCATGATTAAAGATTTCTTTTTTTCCAGATACTTGATGATTACCTCGACGAAAATCAGGTAAATGATATCGTTCCCCCTATATGGACCTAGAAAACCTGCCATTTGTGGATATCCGGAATCCACAAGATAATATTTTCCTGCAAAAAAAGTAAAACATAATATAAAGTTTAAAAATAAATTAAAAATATTTTTTATATAAAAAGTAATTAAAAAATTAAAGTTCGACCTGGTGGAGGGTGTGGAAACTTCAACTCTTGCTTTCTAAGTGCTTGCAAAAAAATTCTACTATCATGTGCTGTTCCTTCCCAACCAGGAAATGCAAAAATAAAGCACATGTTGAAGTCACAAGCTGCCATAATATTTTGAGTTGGTTCACCTTTCCGTCCGATATAAGGTATTTGAGAAGAAGGTGAAATGCATGCTTTTATGTGTGTTCCATCTATGGCCCCAATACAATCCTTTAAAATAAATACAAGTAATGAGATAAAAGTTAGAAATAATTTATGTTTTAAAAATATAAAGATTGTGTAAATTTTACCTTAAAGTGAGGCCAATATCTTGTATCATGTCGAATATGGTTCGGTACTTCCTTGAATTGACCTTCAATGGGTTTAATCGTGTCTATTCCCATTCGAGCAAATATATGCAACATATCAGTAAAAATTCGACTAACAGTTTCCCCAGATCGTTGAAATCACTCTGTTGCATTTGAATTTGATTTTCTATTTCCAAGAATGTACAATGATAATGCTAACTTCTCCATCGCCGATACTTTCCCATTCTTTAAGCCATAATTTGTTTGCAAATCATGCAACAATCTGTGAAATATATTTTTTGGCATTCTAAAACTAATCATGCAACGATCATCGTGCCCATTTAATACTTCGTCCACCCACATTTGACCAGTATAATTTGAATCCATACGCGGTTGCATAGTGAAATAAGTTTCATGGTGTACCAATACACTGCTTAACACATATTCTTCCTCATTATGATAATTGTTGTGCTCAACTTGGGTAACAATTGTGGCTATTCTTCGTTGAGCTTCTTCACTTAATTCAGAGGTATCATAATTCATATCAAAACTATTATACATATTGTTAAATTCATCCATAACCTGAAAAAGTAATCAAATGAAAATAAATCCTTTAAAATCTCGTGACATTCTATACAACACAGAAACTTGATTAAAAGCATAACATAAAAATACCAAACATACAAAGTAGCATACATTAGTCTTACATATAAAAAGTAGTATAGTTATATTACAATAATATTTCTAAGGAGCTGATGGTGGAGGTGGTTGATGGTATGGTTGGAAGGGAAATGGGGATGTTGCTACCAAGGATGAAAATGATGCAATTGGATTTTGTTCAGCATACTCACGTCGAAGCCACCAAACCCTATCATCTGGATCTAAGTTCAAAAACATTTCTCGTTTTACCAGTATTTGGAACATTTTGGTGGCAAAATAGTACAGTTCATCTCTTTTTGGAATTTCATCTCCCAAAGCACGCAAAGCATCCATTGCATTTGAAATAGTATATTGAGAGTGAGGAAAAATAATTTCGTTCACTGACTTCCTTGGACTAGCCATACTCTCACACAATTTCTCAATCTGAGTAGTTAATGTATTTCTTGATGATTTTCTACTTGAACTTGATTTTTTTCCCTTACCGTGTACAACCCCAAGTGTTTCCTTTCTTCGATTAGGGATTCCATGAGAAGGGTTTGATGGTACCTCATCAAGGGGAATACCTTCATTCTCGTTACTATGTTCATCTGAATCACCAAATCCCTCATTAGGTGCATCATCTCCCATAGGAACCCCACGTGGAAGAACACCAGACGAAGGTGCCCATGCGTTCTCTCCAGTGGCTACAATGCCACCAAACATTTGCCACATTAACTCATTCAATCATGGTTCAATTCCTTTCTTCTTAAATCCTTTAAAATCAGGATTTTCCTACATAATATGTTAAACGTTAAATGTTATACTAAGATTTTTATAACTGTAAATTATTAATTTTAATAAACTTTATGCATTAAAATAATGATAAAGTTAACATTAACCTGTATTTTTTCAGCCCACCACTCTTCGGTAGCATCGACCGTCTTTTTCAATGGACACCATCCAATACCTGTAGATTCCTTAAGCAACTCCCTCCATAACCTCCATTCCTTTTTTAATGTATCCCACTTATTTTTCAATTGAGGTTTTCCATAATTTTTTTGTGTTTTTGCTTGAAAAAGAGCAATGACATTTTCCCATCCCTTTGAGTTTAGATGAGTTGTCGGTCTATTGCCAGCATTGACTTCATTTACGCAAAGTTCACAAAACATCAACGTCAACTCATCGTCCCAAACAGCTTTTGTTGCTAAGCTACTATCTCCCTCCACAAAATTTCGTGTCTTTACCATCTATTATTATTTTGATTTTAAATGTCAATAGACCATAAATATATAATTAGATATAATAATATAGTTTCATAAAAAATAAGAATAGTACATCACGAATGGATGAAAGCCATAAGATGAACACTAAAGAAAAAATTCTCAAAGATCCTAAATAAGCTCATCAGGGCCCTCCTCCCCAACCACAACCTTAGTTCTGTTTTACTTGGTTCAGCAAACTATTAAGATGGTTTTACAACTTAGGATTAGGCTATGTATGTATTGTAAAATCACCTTGATGAGCTTTGGCAAGATGGTGTTCAAGACTATCTAACTCATGCTTTAAACATCATGGTAACTTCTGATTTTTTTCATCGACATTTGAAGTATTCATGGTCATGAATGTGCAGTTTGTGACTGTATTTGATTGCAAGTTTATGGCTTTAGTGATCAGTTGATTGAGCTCTGACTTTAAAGGACTTTGTTTTGTGGTTTCATGCTACTGTTGTTTCTATACTTTTTGTACTTACTAGCATTTTTTTTATAAGTTTGAAAAAAACTTTATGAGATATTTTGGTTATTTTTAGCTTTTATTTTTGCATTTTTGAGATAATTTTCTCTAGTTTTCATCATTGGTGTCACTAAAAATTATCTTTACTGTCATAGTCTACAATTTGAGTGTCTTTAGTTCTTCTCTTCTTCCAGGGAAAATTACCAGAGGAGTACATCGTGTGCTTTTTAAAACACTTAACACTAACAGGTAACTCGTGTTTAAATTTTAAGGTTTGTGTGCTTAATTAATTAAAAAGGATATGATTGCAAATTATGAAAATATTGAGGGCAGTTTTAATAGGATTGAATTGTATGTGGTTTTATTAATTAAAGTGTTTGCATGGTTATTAAACCATTTAGTTGTAATGGACGGTAGAATAATAATTTAAATGGCATTATGCATGATTTTTTTTATATGTTATTTAAGTTTATTTTGGTAAGATAATTATTATTGTAAGTATTATAAAACATAAAAATTAGAAAGCCATGCATGCATTCATTTTAGTGCCCAATTGGATTGGTTTTATAACTTTGAGTGCTTATGTTGTAAATTAACCTTAGACAAAAGCATAGACGGTAATTTGGAGATTGTTAAGATGAAATTATTAGTGAAGATTGATCTTAAGTACTTAATTGGTAAATAACCCTTTTAATTTGATGAGTGCCGTATATGTCCATGCTATATGTGCCGGTTTAAAATCAATTAGAAAGGCTAATATAGTAAATTAGTAATAACTCAAATATTGATAAAACAAAACACAAAAATGTTAGTGCTTGCATGTTCATCTTTTGGGGAGCCGAATGTTGGAGAAGAAAAGCTTTAAAATTTCGGCAATTTGAGATCAAAATTCAAGGTGAATTTCTAGTTAATTTTGTTACATTTTAGTAGTTTTGAACTCCTTGCTTAATTCTCTTCAAAACCCACTTGATAATTTTTGTTATAGTGACTAGGATAATCTGCTATGGTTTAGAAAGCTATGGAATTTGAGTTTTTATGATAGAAATTTAGATATAAATAATAAGAACAAGAGTTTTTGATAAAATGAATTCCATAATTCTCAGCTTATTTGAAATTTTCTCGGGAAACAAACATAAAAGTATTGTAAACTAAACCAAAACACAATAAAGTTAAAAGAAAAAAAAATTATTGCCATTTCTTTCTCTCTCAGCAAACTTGAGAAAGAATACCCAGATTTCCCAATAAAAAGAAGCTACTTTGTTATCAAATAATTTTTTAAGAACCCACGCCATTGATAAAGTTTGACCTTCCACTCTCTTCTCTTTTTTCTTTTGTTTTTTTTATCTCTTTGTAATAAAAAACTTTGTTCCTTCTTAGTTTCAGATTTAAAATTTTAATAGTACTTGTTGAATATAAATTAAATTGATAAATTGTTCTAGATGTGGTATATTTGGATTACTGATTGTAAATGTGAATTGAAAGTGCTGGAGTAATGACTTTTACTAGTGTTTCGGCTTATGAAAGTTAGCATGATCAGCTTAGAAAAGCATGAACTATGCATGTGAAATGACTTTTGTTTCGGAGTAATGACTTTCATTTGTCTACATTTACATATGCATGAAGCGAATATAGTTGAGTGGGCTCCTATCAAGAGTATTTTTGAAGCATGACAATATCAGATGTCTTTAATAATGGTGATACTACTTGATAGGATTGACTTTTGTTTTGTTCTACAGAAATGGCTTAAAATTGTTGATATGTTTTCATTTTCAGGAGGCTGATGCATAAAATAGAGTTTACTTCAGACTTCACAGGATTTAAGAAAGATGGGGCACAATGGTTGGTTGATAACACAGACATCAAACTTGTAGGTAAGATTTTACATTTTTCCTCGCAGTTACACGATTTTAAACAAGTTTCACTATTTCAAATACATACCTTGCCTGCTTCTACACTAACAAATGAAGTAGGCACCTCAGAGCCTCCAACCTGCAAGACACAAATCATAAGAACAGAATATTGAATGTTGAACTAAGCTCACTTTTTTTTCTCACATTTCATAACAAACAAACAAACAAAGAATTTATTTAATTGTAAGGTTCATTTTCTTCTTACTTTTCATAGCAAACAAACAAAGAATTTATCCCAATGCACTTCTAAAAACTCAATCCCATCAACACAACAAGGACTTGTTTTTTTTTCAGTTCCCATATATTTTTTCAATTAACCAAATTCAACTAAGTTTAGTTTTGGTGTTCAGGACTTCAAATTTAAGTCCCAAAGAAAATCAAAATAGGCTCATATGAAGAAAACAGAAATGGGAAAAGTTCATCTTGCTTTTCCTCATATTTATTAGCAAACAAACAAAGAATTATTTGTATGTACTTCCAAAAACTCAACCCCATCAAGGCCGAAGTCTATTTTCTTTTCAATTCTCCAAATTCAACTAAGCTCATTTTTTGCTGTTCAGGGTTTTAAATTTGAGTGCAATAATAACAAAACAGAAATGGTAAAAGTTCTTTTTTTAAGCTCACATTTCTCAGCAAACAGACAAAAAATTAACCAAATACACTTCTAAAACATTAGATCATTAATCTACTGCTTTAACATCAATAGTCAAAAGGACTAACAACTGCGACAAAGAAGAGTAGAAGAAGCCAGAACTAGAGATAATAAGAAATTAATGAAAATACCTCAGCCACAACCAAGAACAAAGCAAAAAAGAGGGGAGAAATCAGTGTTACAAAAGAAAATGGTTGTTTCGTTCTCAAAAATAATAGTAATAATAATAACAACTGTGACAAAGAAGAGTAGAAGAAGCCAGAACTAGAGATAACAAGAAATTAATGAAAATACCTTCAAAAAGCAGCCACAATCAAGAACAAAGCAAAAAAGAGGGGAGAAATTAGTGTTTTACTTCACAAATATGAAAAAGAAAATGGCTGTTCCGTTCCCAAATTTGAAAACAACTGTGGTTGGGGAAGAATTTAATTTAAGTTTCAAGGCTAAAATGGTAAAATAATAAATAAAAGTATGGGTATGTTTGTCTCAAAAAAATACCTACAATTGTACTGGCTTTCACTGCAGCTGAATCCTCCAGCCTGTTTTCAGCATATCAGTGTGGCTGAAATAAGTTTTCACTGCATTGTGCTGTTGAACCAAACAGCATACCAGTGAGTTTACTATCCCTCACTGCACCACACTGGTCTTCACTGGTAAACCAAAGGAGGCCTTAGTCTCCCAAGCGCTACAATAATTTGAGTATAAAAAGTTTAGTCCTTAAAAGTTATTTTTGGCCCACTTCAGTCTCTAATATTATCAGACGTTTCTGGTTCAGTTTTTTGGACGTTAAAAAAATTGGTTGAGATATCCAGCCAATCATAAATTGTCTAGTTTACATTGATGCCACAATAAAATCATTGTTCAGGAAAAATCTAAAAACCCTTTTAAAATAGTAAAATTTTGATATAAAAAATGGTATATCATAATACAACCAAATTTATAAAAAAAAAATTATTTTAAAAACATTTTAATAAAAATTGAATACATTTTTATACCAAAATTTTAATATTTTAATATAAATCAATTCTTAGTACTTTACTAGTGTTACTAGTAGTATGTTAATTTGACTCGGCTCCCTAATTAATGTCTAGAATAAGCTTTCTTCATCCAACATTGTGCACATGTTTTTTTTTTGTACCAAAGTTCTTTAGAGTAGTCAAAGTGTAACACCCCTTAACCCTAAATCGTCGTCGGAACAAAGTTACGAAACATTACTGGATATATCGGATAACTTATAACTAGTTCACAAATAAATAACAGATATAGCATACTTGTATCAAATATGTCATATTAGTTCCATTTCATACTTATAACCAATTTAAACATAATTCTACAACCACAATCACAAAACTCTTATACTTAACCTATACATCACTTAGGTACATGCCACGTTATCAAAAGAAAGGTACAACACTAAAATTTCTCTGAGGTTGGGATTGCTCTGGATGCTGGACAGAACACTGGTTTTCTACTAACCTGCACACAGAAACAACCGTACGCTGAGTATGGGAATACTCAGTGGTATTACCATAATTCAAATTTATAACATTTATCGATAAATTATATACATTCAATTTATACCTACAATTATTCATTAATTATCTCATACTTTAAATCAACTTGATCATTAATAACAATAAGCAATATTTCAATCTCATATTTAATTGTATTCATACCTTATTTCACTATCTAAATTTTATTAGATTTTTCAACATCTCATTCTAATAACTCATTCCAATTCATACAAATTCAATAAATTTATCAACTCATTCATTATCATTTCTATTTATATTCAATTTATACTTTAAATCTTTTAATAATCAAATTAAACATTTAGACCAATATGTTTCAATAACACTAATAATAACACTCAATTTATACATTAAATCCATAAATAAATTTCAATAACTTGTATTCAATTAAATTCACATATTATTTCACTATTTCAAATCATTTTATTTTCACTTCTCATTTCTCAACAATAGCTATTTCAATTTGCTTTTCTTCACTTAGATTTTTACATCATCTCACACTACCAAAACCATTTCATGAACTATATCACTATCTATTTCTTGAACCCATGGTTCATACATTTCATTTCCATATCTCAATTTAATATCTTATTTCAATTCATATTCAAGATCATTCAATAAAATTTATATTATCAAAATTATTCATTTACCCATATTAACTTGACTCGAACTTTGGCAGATACACGGATCCAACCAAACACACCAGAATGGCACGCAGTGCCTCATCGGATAGTTCGAAGCAATGGTTGACACCTAGTGTCTCATCGGCAAAGCCGAAGAAAGTTGGTATCCAGTACCTCATCGAATCTATCCGAAGAAATATAGTGACACCCAGTGTCTCATCGACTCGAGGTTGAAGTATCCCTGAACTCTTCCAATCCTATGACATGCCAATTATATCCGATTCAGCCCGACTAGTTAATAGGGTTTCCGAATCACATTTCAATTCAATCACTTTCTCATACTTTCAATTCAAATCATTCCAATTTAATCACAATTTGATTCAATACATTTTCACTTTCTAATAAGTATACCATCAAATGCTCATACATATTCATACTTCATTTCAATTTCATGCAATTTACAATTTCTCATATTCACAATTCAAATCAATTTCTCAATCCAATATGCGTTTCAATACCACATTAATTCTTTTAATTCAAATCATATCACTAGTAATTTCCATTCAATTCACATATAATTCAATATTGATATTCACCTTATTTTTATTTACTAAACATATTATTCAAAATCCAACAATTGCTATTAATAAATTCAATACCAATACGTATTTTTCATTCAATTCAATCATGATACTTACCTCAATTTGCTTATCATGTATTTTAATTTAAAATTTAACAATTAATAATTAAATTCGAATTATGGTAATACTAACCGAAATTTTCTCGAATCACTCCTTGTCCACCTTCTCATTTCCTTTCTCGGACAATGACTCTTGGACGACATTAGCAAATTAACTTTGAACCTTGAAACCCTAAATTTTTCTTCTTTCCTTCCTTTTTTCTTTTTTTTCCTCTCTCCACTGTTTTCGTTTTGCTATTTTGTTTCTATTCTCTTTTTCCATCTTTTGTTTTATATATAATAATATAATATTATAATAATATAATTAATATAATACTTATTTATTAATTAATTAATTATAATATATATTAACTAAAATATCTCATATATTTATTTTGTTATGCCGCCTCAATTTAGGCTGATGGCATAATTGTTTATTTAGTGCTTTTTCACAATAACTCCTAATTAAGTCAAATTCACCTAATTAACTACACAACTAACTTCGTAAATATTTATAATAAATATTTAAGAGTCCAATTTACAGGAACGGAGTCCCGAGAATATGTTTTTTTTTCAATTCGATCTTTTTAATCAATTAACCATCGGAACATTAAAATTTCTTAACGAAACTTTAATACTACCCTCATGACACTCCACAAATATTTATAAAAATATTTACGGCTCAGTTTATAATATCGAGGTCTCGATACCTCGTTTTCGACCCAATTTACCTAATAATTTCTTTTAAATCACAAAATTCACTAATTCAAAAATATTTCTAAAATCACGCTTAACTTATAATTATTAATTAATAAATTTTTCTAACTTTTTCATCGAATTTAGTGATCTCAAATCACTGTTCTGACACTACTGAAAATTGAGCTATTACACAAAGATTCGAGAATAGTTCTTTAGCTTGTTGGTGACAAAAAAGACAAAATTGAATAGTTGAGTAACCATTTTGTAACTTTTCTTACTTAGATAATAAAAAATATTAATAATTGGGTGACTAAAAAATATTTTTTTTCATTTTACTTTGGAATTTCGAAGAATCCCTTTTTAATTTAATTAAAAAATTACAAAATCAATTTGGTGTAAATCAAAATATAAACACTTTTTAAGGGTTTTTTTTATATATGAAATAAAAAGATTAATTAGAAAAATAGAAAAGATTATAGATTAATTAGTGACGTAGTTGAAACCGGCCCCTGGAGCACACTTCAAAGTTGGCACCTCTAGGTAGGGATAAGCATTCTATCGAATCGAATCGAATGAAAAAATTTCGAGTTAATCGAGTTGGCGAATCCTATTTTATCATCCTAACTTAATTTGAAATTTTATCGAATCAAGTCAAGTGAGATGTAATTCGAATAGAATCGAATCGAATATATTTGTTTGAGTTAAATTTTTAAAAAATGATTTTGGGTCCTTGTAATCACTGTCACCGAACGTAATCAAATTTGCCCACCGTAATCAAATTTATTATTAACTTTCATCCTCTCATAATTTGTTTATTAATCTTTTATATACATGTTAACTTCTTTGCTTGCTTAGTTGCTTCAATTATCTTCTAATTCTTGTCACTATGTATTTTGAAATTAAAAAAGATATTAAATGTAAATAATGTGATTTTTTTTAATAAAAGTTATCTTAAAGATAAAATGTGAAATTGATACCAACGTAAAATTTTAATACGAATATTTTATAGCATCATTAATAATTCAATTTTAACAAAAATTTATAAAGATTCAATATGATTAAACAGATCAATAATATAAATAATACAAAATGTGAAATTTAATTTAATAATATAAATAGTAGATATAAATAAAATTATTACTATTGAGGGTAAAAGGTGAGAAGTAAAAGTTTAAGGAGAAAATAAAAAAGTTTTGGGAGTTGAGGGAGTAAAATTTTGGGGGGAAAATATTTAAAAAAAAAATTGGGGGGGGGATGGGTTTGGGGTAGAAGGGAGTGGGACGGGATGAAAGTAAAAGTTTTGGGGGGAAAACCAAACTTGACTCGAACTCGAAATTTGAAAAAATAATTCGAGTTGACTCGAATAATTCGATTAATTCGAATAACTTGAAATCCAATTTTTTTTTAATTTTTTTCGAATCAAATCAAGTTTTGCTCACCCCTACCTCCAGGTGCTGTCTTTTATATATATATTGGGGTAAATTATAAAAATAGTTACTTTTGTTTATCTCAGATTACATTTTAGTCACTTATTTTTGAAATGTTATGTTTTAGTCACTTACGTTATCGTTTTGTTACGAAGTTGTCACTCGACTGTTAAATTTTGTTACCTCCTTAGCGGCAGTCCTACGTAGCAGTCCAAATGAGTTTTAAATGTCAACTCGGATGTCCTATATGGCAGTCTAAATTAAATTTATTTAATTAAAAACTTATTTTCATCCCAGTAATTGGACATCCAAGTTGGCATTTAAAACTCATTTGGATTAACACGCAGGACTGGCGTTAGGGAGGTAACGGAGCTTAACGGTAGAGTAACCACTTCGTAACAAAACGATAACGTAAGTGACTAAAACGTAACATTTCAAACATAAGTGACTAAAATATAATCCGAGGCAAACAAAAGTGACTATTTTTGTAGTTTACCCTATATTGGGTAATTTTTATACTTTTTAATTTTTAAAATTTTAAAATTTTTGAATTTTTTAAATTTTAAAAAAAGAGATGAAAAATTAATGTTTGTTAACATTGCTAATGTGACATCCACATGACAATCCCTTCTAGGGTGTCTTGATAAACAACACAATTTGAAGGGGAAAAAGAGACGAAAAATTAAATGAAAGACTAAAATGACTTTTTTTTTTAGTAAAATTGAAGTGCCAAATAAATCATTATGTCTAAAAAAACCATATTGATTAACTTTTGGTTAACAATTTCTTATGTATGCTATCACATTAGTCGTGCTGTTCCGACTTGTTCGAAAGTGATGGTAAACTTATTTAAAAGCACGGAACAAAAGATGAATTCAAATGATATCAATATTGAATCAATGGAGTCTCAATATGCACCCACAACAATCTCCATTCCACATCTTAAAATTGTGAAATCATCTTTTGCCTGAAGGATTCAAATACCATCACTGGCAGTTTTACATATCTGGAAGAGCACATGGCTTATGCTGTTCCAAACCTTATTGATGATGATAATTTCAGTTTTAGTTGAGATCATTTTGACCATTTCTTCATCATACAGTATCAAAATTTTCAACTACTACATATTCTCTCTTATGTATAAATAATTCCCATTCCATGAGTTACCTTCCAAATAGTTCTCTATGGAACACAGAAAGAAAATTACCACCATTTTCATCACTACCCTCTTGCTTACCGTTCTCGGTTTTTCCATCTCGGTTCACTCTCGCGAACTAGCCGGCTCATCGTCACCTTCTCCGGTCAGTACATCCCTAGTTCACTGTTAATTTCCCTTGTTGAAATGCTGTTTGAATGGTTGATATGGTTATATACTGTGCAGGAAAATTTGGGGCTGATTGCTGGGACTAGAAGGCCTGGATCTTTACCAGCTTCTTGTGATTCAAAGTGCAAGCAGTGCGAGCCGTGTATGCCGGTCGAAGTATCGGTTAGGGCAGCGGAGTTGGAAGAAAATGAGTACTACCCTCAAGTGTGGCAATGCATGTGCCAAGAGAATATATACCCACCTTAATTATTACCAGTATATATGATTTAAGTTGCTTCTATATATAAGTGTATTACTTGTATCATACTTGAATGAGGCTTTTGATGTTGTGTGAAATATGACAGTTTTAAAAAGTAATTTATTCTCGTATTTTATTTGATTACATGATTCACACGAATTTTGAAAATGAATTGTTTTAAAAAAAATAAAAGATTTGAATAAGAAAGCATTTCAAATAGTTATTTGAGCAAATAAATAAACAAATATAAACATCTTATGTAGATATAAGGAAAGGATTGTATAAAACCCGTAATTTGTATCCCTTTTTCCAATAGTTTAATACCATTTTCATTCTAAAAAAAAATCCAAATGAAAATCTTGAAATTCAGTATTGAATTACTGATGTGGCATTAAACTATTGAAAAGTGATAATATCTCTAGTTCACATAATCAATTCTCATAGATATAGATATGAGGAATTATATCCTGTTATTGTTATTTTGTTTATATAAATAAATACATTAAATATAAACTATAATAATTTTTTAGGGATTACTATAATTGAATGGTAAAACTTCGCTTTACATTATTTTTATTTATAATAAATTATGGTGTAAACACGATGTGGGTGAAAAAAGGAGAGTAAAGAATAAATTTATAAAAAAATAATTTTAAAAACAAATGAAATTTTAGATGAAATGGTAAAATTGAGATATTAAAAATTATGATGTGTTAGGATCGAATCTTATCATGGGGTTGGTGAATGAAGATTGATCAAGAACTTCCTGAGTTCGGAACTTCCTCGAGTATTAATCTAAGTTCGTGGTTATGTTGGAACTTTGGAAATCTTGAAGTAATAGGATTTTTTAAAAAAAGGTAGAGAAAATGTTTGTTTATGGAATGATATTGTGTGTGAGAATATGATGAGAACTACCGATAACGAAGTTGTTAGAAATGTAAAACTTTGATATAAAACTTAATAAATCAAAATTTGTCAATTTAGATAATGAAAAACAAAAATTAAATGCAAAAGTATACTTGAATCCATCAATATTTTGAAATCTTTAAGTTTTCATCGTATATAATATGAGTATTCCGAATGAATTAAGGAACTTCCTATAGTCCCCTATTTTATGTTTTTAATGAAATTTTGATTGAAACAAAAAAAAAAAGAAAAATCTATAATGCGTGTATTTTTTTAGATCTTATATGCCAATATAAAAAATATTTTTATAATAATTATTATTACTTTAAAAAATGAATGGATTTTTGATAATTTATTTAAAAAATTAAGATGGTTGACGAGTGAGACCAATTTAATCTATCATTAAAACATTACTGTTGATAAATATAGACCTCTTTCATTGAATTTGATATTATTAGTATTAGTAATACTAATTTCAAATAATAGTATTAAGGTAAATATATTATTTGGCACTTGAATTTGATTTTAATATTCAATTTAGTGTATGAGCTCTTTTGTTTCAATTGAGTATCTTAGTTCAGTTTCAATGTTCAATTTGAGACTTGAGTTTTTTTAATTTGATAGTTAAGGTTTTTTTTTACCCAATTAAGTACACATGTTTGTTTGCTGTGTTCAATTATACGAGTTTTTTCGTCCCAATTATAAACCTATATTTTAGTTACTAGAGAACACGTGGCAAATGTTTATTTGGCCACATAGTCTAGGTACCAAATTGAATATTGATGCAAACTTAGGTATCAAATTAAGAAAAAAACTCAGGTATCAAATTGAACATTGAAGGCAATTTCAAATACCAAATGTTATATTAACCCTAAACCCTAAATTGGGAATCTAAAACCCCCCAACAGCCAAAAACCCCTTCCCTTCTCCTCCTCTTACTACAGCTACAGCAGTTGCATAAACAAAAAAAATGGCCGGCTTCAAGCTCCTCCTCTCTCAGTCACGCCGCCTTTCACTACCCCATTTTTCATCTTCTCGCTTCCTTTCTCTCCATAGATCTCTCTCTTCTTCTTCCTCTGATTCTCAATCCCTCCCCATTCAACCAGTCTCCTATGCCCCCAAGCCCAAAGACCCACCACAACCAGACCAAACCCTTCAGTCTACTCCGCCAGAAGAAGGCACTCGATCCACGTTGAGCCGGGAGGATCTCCGTTATGTCAAAGACGTACCCAACATCTCACCCATCTCGTATCCTACGCGTGTGGCTCCTCTCCCCGAGGATCGTGTGGGGGAGGCGAGGGATCAAGAAAGCGAGGAGATGGCGAGGGAAAGTAGAAAATTTCAGGCGGAGAGTCGAGCTTGGAGGACACCTTTTAGGGTTGCGGCTGAGGAGGAGAAAGTTGTGATTCCTTTCCCTATGTTGATTATGCCGGAGAAGAAGAACGAGAAGCGTCCTGTTCTTGATTTGATGGATGCCATTAGGGAAGTCAAGGTCTGTGTTAAATGCTTCTTCTTTTTTGGAACAATTTTAATAAACACTCTGTTTATTTTGTGAATTGAAGATTCAGTATTGCGTGTATGTACTTGCTTATATCTTGTTTATTGTCATTGCTCATTACTGCACATTGCTTCTGGTAATTTGTTCAGGGTAATGCCAAGGCGAATTTCGATGAGACCGTTGAAGCTCATGTCCGGTTGGGTATCGACCAAAAGCGATCCGAGCTGGTATGCATTTCAGTCTGTTTGATTTCTTATTTTATATTTAAGATTAATCTCGTATATCTATCTCTATTATGATGAATCTAGCGGAAAGGCTTCAAAAACTTGTATCCCAGTGGTTAATGCTTCATAGATTACAATTCTCCATATGCACATATATATATATGGCAATGCCAAATGTGGCTAGGGGGAAGAATTTTAGAAGGGGTCTCTGTTACTGATGTTCTATTTCGACATTCTTTTGAAGTAATTACGGCTTTTGATTCCTATATTTGTTTGTAAGAGGGGTTATTTTGGATGCTCACTGCTCTTTTGACCGGAATGCAGATTGTTCGTGGGACAATGGCACTTCCTCATGGTGCTAAGAAGGTATTCAGAACTTTTTTCTATAAGCTGAACTAACCTGTTTTCTCATCTGTTAACTATACTACATTTGACTTTTCAGGAAGTCAAAGTAGCTGTCTTTGCTGAAGGAGCGGATGCTGATGACGCTAGAGCTGCCGGAGCTGATATTGTTGGTGGTGTTGATCTTATCGAGGAAATTGCAAGTATTAAACCACTCTTGTTATATTGTTTTCTATATCTACTTAGTTCCAGTGCTTCCTTGTCTAAGTTAATTGTTGTTACATCACCTCTGATAGGGTTTATGCCCTTTAGTGTTTTTTTTTGCTTTCACATTCCCTTTGTTTCTTTAGCTCGAATAGATGGAAGGTGGAGTCAGTACTTCCTTTGACATATCTCTAAAATAAATTATGATTTCGCTCTGAACCTGAGCTTGTATCCTTGCAGGCACGGGCAAGGTTGACTATGACAGATGTTTCTCAACGCATAGTTTCATGAAACGTCTTTATAAGGTTCTTGATTTCAGATGCTTTTTTAAATAGTGTCACTAGTTATCATCATTTGGTTCAATAGATATGTGTTTTTACGGCTTGCAGATATCAAAGATTCTGAATCAGCATGGTCTGATGCCAAATCCCAAAGTAAGTTTATCATCTAATATTTATTTTTGTTAATGCATTGCCCAGTGGAAACACCACTCCCGATCCTACTTGCATATGTTAATTGCAATTCAACAAATCTATTTGACTTGTTTACCCTCACGACTACTTGTATAGCAAGGTACTGTAACCAAAGATGTCACCAAGGCAGTCAAAGAAGCTAAACAGGGTCAAGTAAAATTCAGAATGGACAAGACATCTATTGTGCATGTTGGAATTGGAAAGGTAACATATCTTACTTAAGAACATAATCTCATGGTTTAAGAATTTTATTGCTGAAAGTGAGGTCATGAAACTTTTCACCTGTGGTATAGGTGAGTTTGTCAGAGGAGTTTTTGCGTGACAATGTTGGTGCGTTTATGAATTCTCTTTTGCTAGCAAAGCCGGCAGGATTGAAGAAGAGTAAGAGAGCTACACCTTATATTCTGTATTTGCTGATTTGTACAGTCTGGATAGGATTTATCTTTTAGCTGCAAACGTGTTACAATTATATTGAATTACTTTCACAACAGAATGATTTACTCTTAACATGATAATAATTTACATGAAATGAGTTTGATCCTAGATTTTCCTATCTGCAAACCGAAAACTATGGAAATGGTTACTGTTACCCTTACATATTAACGCAATTGAAATAAAATTTATACAAGAAACTTGGGAATTGAGAAATATCCTTTATATGCATGCATGCAAGTAAGCCAATATAAAAGTAAATATAATCATCGAGGAAGATTAACTTGTTAATTAAGTAACTTTAATTGGGAACAAATTATAATTTGTTAGAATTCAATACACTAGATAAAAGAACTATGCTAGGCTCATTATGGTTACTAACTGTAAACTAAGGTAAACCAACAGGCGTGATGAAACACACGTAAAACAACCAATTGGGTGAACTTCTAGAAGAGTCCTGCATCAGTAACTTTGTTGTGTAGACCCTATTTTCATTTAGCTTCTTTGTTTTTCATACATAATTTTGGTTTTTTACAGCATCCAAGTATGCTGGATATGTGAACTCCTTCCATATATGCAGCACGGTAAGTTCATCATTTTATTTATATTACATTTTAGCAGCTGTTAATTGATACCTGTTAATTTATACTACTTGCACTGTACCTGCCATGCTTGTGAATTATGATTCTTGTCAAATTTGAAAAAAAATAAAAATTCAGAAACATATGCACTCTAGGAAACTTGGCTAAGCTAATAGTTGTTAGCAACTTTCGGTTGCTTGTTGAAATGTTTTGATATAACCTCTTTCAGATGTTTAATATAAATGCTTTACTTCAAAAAGTAAAAATAAAATAAAATAAAATAAAAAGAGGATTTTATTGTACTGTTTTCTAACTGATCTATCTGTGGCATACTGTATACAATTAGACTGTTTTAAGTTGAGATTAGAGAATTTCCATAATACCAAAATACTTTGTACATCAACCAGCTCATGCACAAGTTCCCTTGCCCCATCTTTTGAAAAAAATAATAAAGAAGACTGCCTTCCAAAGTGATACTGATCTAACAAGCAATTGGTTGCACTTATATCACAATCTAGCTGTTGAATCTTATAGCTTTCTCTCTGCCTTAAATTTATTAAGATACTAACTTTAGTTAACTTAAATGGGAAAATATTAAAACTTGGCTTAGTATCAGGGGAATACTAGCGGTCGAGATTCAACATATAGTGCATATTGACATAAGGGTGTATTTGTCTTTTGCCCTTTCTGTAAATAGTGTAACTTAGTTGAACTAGATGGTTAGTCTCTAGGTGTATTGTGAAATGAGTATGCCATGTAACTTTTAGGCATTTGCTTTATTCCCTTATTCACTGGGAATATGGATGCAACAAGATTTAACTTTGAAGACAAAAAGTAACCCATATGAACTATATGCATAATCAGATGTTTAATGCAATGCCAACTCTTGTGCCCTGTGAGAAGTTCATATCAAATTTAAATGCATGTGTGCAGATGGGTCCGGGTTTTCGCGTCTCTATACAGTCATTATCCAGAGCAGCAGATCACTACAGCAAAGTGTATCTTAACGCCTGAGTCATTTATCGAGACCAGCATAGGTGTATTTTTAATGCTTGAGTGGATACGTTAGTTAGTTGGCAACTGAAATGCATTCAGTGAAGCTCTTTGAGATTAAAGGTTTTGTCTAATGCCAAGATGTTGGTATAGGATGACAATAGTCGGAATCTGGTTAGAATAGGGTTTTCTTCTTCCTCTCTTACATGTCTTTTGTAATACGCTGATATTCAAAGTAGTTCTCGACTTGTCTGAGTTTTGCAATGGTTTTTCTTACTGTCAAACACTGAAATTCGTTGAAAATAAATGGCTGCGTGAGTGCCTAAACGAATTGATCACAAACATTTGTTCATTTAAATTAGATCGGCAATTTTATAAATTTGTTTTTTATATATCAATAATCAAATAAATTAAAGAATGCACCAAAACCCAATCAAATTTATTGTTAAAACTGAATTAATTGAATTATTAGATTTTCAAAAACAGGCCATATGCATCTTCTAGAAAGCAACTCGAGAGTAAATAGGTAAAATTTCACATAATTATAAAATTTCATATGTACAGATATTTTTTCTTAATTGGTACCTTTACACTCGACACTTTTTTTAAATTTGGTACCTAAACTTGACAATTTTTTTTATGTTGGTACTAAATTTTATTTGGAGTCTAATTTGGTACCTAATTTTTTTTATTCGATTTGGTACTTGAACTTGTCATATATTTTTTCAAGTTACTCTAATATATACGACCAATGTTATTTTTTTATGAGATAGCAAAAATAATCAATGTACAAACATGTGACATATGATTATTTATTTAATTATTTTATTAATTGAAAATAATGAATTTCTTTTTATTTGAGTTTTTAAAACTTTTTTTTCTTATTTAGTATTAATTCATTAAGCATAACTCAATACCTATTTTTTTTTAAACATAAATTTCAACTATTACTGGCAATATTTTTGTAACATAATTTTTTTAATACAGCTAGTATTTTGCGTAATTTGTACAACATTTAATAAATTTAAGTACCCAATTGAACTAAAAAAAAGTTTAGGTACCAAATTAAGAAGAAAAAAAACCAAATTCAAGTACCAAATTAGGAAAATTTTGTTAAATTCAAATATTAAATTGGTCAAAAAAAAATTTAAGTACTAAATTAGAAAGAACTGCCAAATTCAAGTAGCAAACCTACCAAAAACAACTCAATTAAAATTGCACGGGTTAATAATTTATATTTTATGAATTTATAATATTATATTCGTATTAATAAAAAAATATGGAGCAATAGCACGATATTGTTCACTTTTTGTAAACATTCCAAGAGTTCTATCCTATATTAACTATAACTATCATAGAAAGAATTGAGGGAAAGAGCAAAGCAGGATCAAGAGATCTGTTAGCAAGAAAACATCATATATATATATTCTAATTTTCAGATGATAATGCCTCCAAAAAAAAGGAATTCTATTATGTTGTTATCCAAAAGTTTCCAAGTCACAAAGTAATTGACTCAGAGAACACAAAACTAGAGCCAAAATTGATTCACATCTAAAATTTGTAATTGAAATATATTCGAAGACCTTTGACATTGCCAAGATAGTTAACCCACACTTTGCAGTAGCAAAGATTCTGATATGGCTACTTCCGAGTCATCTTCACATGAATGATTGATAAACTCGCCTTTTGGTAGAGGTTAAGAAAACCATAATGAATTTAAGAACAATGCCTGATTGCAGATAAAGCAGAAGTTGTTAACCAGTCAGCAAACTAGAGATCCAATCTCAAGTATTCGTACTTTTAAGAATCTCACCTTAAAGGGATTCTGCACATCAAATGCGAAGATCTTCGATGTCGGTTAAGAGACTTGTATTTTCACGAGTTCTCTTGTCAGGTAAATTCACGACCAGCTGACCACATGCGCCACTTATATCCTGGCCCATTTGCTTACGAACTGTTGTCCTGATGTTATAAGTACCCCTAAGAATTTTTTGGAAGTCTGATACTTTCTGGTCACTGCTGGTTCTGAATTGACTTGAGCTACCAATTGGATTAAATGGTATTAAATTTACAACCTGCATTGAAAGTTAAAACTCAAAAACTCGGGAAAAGAAGGTTAACAATAGCATATCAGCTTAGAGCTATGAACCGGTGAAACTAAAATTCACTACATGTTTCGTAAACTAGCTTTGCATTTTTGGCAGCCCCGGAATCTAGTTCCTTGCCAATAAGTTCGGCTCACATTCAAGAATATGTTTGAGACCATTAAAGAATCACTAAAAATGCCCTATCCAATCTCCATAGACTACACTTATTCCCTCCCCTACACCTACAACCCTGAGAGAAAGAAACCTTATTCACTACCCACCACCAAGCAGAAAAAACAAATAGGTAGACACGAATGCACATATGTGTACAGATTAGAGAGACTACCGAAAAACCGTCTGCATTTATGCTAAAATAAGAGCTCACCACTTGAAAAGTTTCCAGCAATTTGCCAAGCCGGTGTGCATGCTGCTCTTCATCGTTCATTCCATCAAGCATGATGTACTCGATGAATATTTTTTGCTGACTGAAAGTTTAAGACCAAAGTTAGGGCTCTCAAAATGACCGTAAAAATGGAAGTGTCAAAACCATAACCTAATTATAAGAAGAAATATTTACAAACTGCTACCTGTTCTTTTGATATGTTTGCAGGGCTGTCATTAGTTTTTCCAAAGGAAAAGCTCTTGCTGAAGGCATTATCTGACAACGGATCTCTTGAACTGGCGCATGCAATGATACTGCTAGGTTCAAGCCCGGTAGATCGCTATAAAGCTTGTTGATAGCATGAATAATCCCAACCTACATTAAATGAGGTGGAATTGCAAAGCTATTAAGTTGGGAGCTTCCTGCAGTCAAACAACTTTCATTTTCTTTTCATATAAAGCATTCTGTTTTTTACCTCTCCAAAACACTAGAATCTCATTTATAAAAAAGTGAACACAAAACAAGCTTTAAAATTCTCCTCGTAGTCCAGTTAGACGTATTTTAATCACATAGAATAACATAACTCTCCATAGACTTTCAGTTTCAAATATTGGAAGTATCAGTTGTTTAAGATTTCACTCTTCATAAAAAGCAAAGAAAAACAATCTCAACAATCAGTAAGGTGAACCAAATGCTGCCAATCAAATGCTATGGCATGGATAATAATACACATAACACAATTGGTATGAATATCTACACAAAACAAACTTTGGAGGCATTACCGTTGATACTGTGATTCTCTTTGGTGACAGCTGAAACGGTGATCCTGTCATAACACGAATAGCTTCCACCAAGGCAGTATAATTATTCAGTGGTTCTCCCATTCCCTAACAAAATAACAGGAAGGAAATTTCAACCGCATTTCAAAAGAAAAAAAATTCACAACACAACCCATCGGAGCTTCATGACCATTAACAACGTAAGTGCCATCATCATCATCATCATTTTCACTAACAACATGACAAGATATGGTATCAAAATGATGCCACTACCAATTGGAAATAAAGAAAAAAGAAACACAGAAAAATATGTCAAATGAACTGGAATGAATCAAAATAATCCATCACAGAACCAAAAATCATAATTTTGAAAGAAGCATTCCGGAACTCCTCCATGGAAGCTTAAGAAGAATAAAAGTAAATCCCCTCATAAATTAACACGTATAATGCTTCACATATAGAACTAAATAAAAGCATTACCATGAAAACAACGTTGCGTATGTTAGTTAAAAGAGAAGCATGAACCAATTGCTCCACAATTTCTCCGGACGTCAAATTGTTCTTAAATCCCATAGTTCCAGTTGCACAAAATTTGCAACCCATTTTGCACCCAACCTGTGATGAAATTAAAATTAAATCGACATTTTATCAAATTCATAACATTGAGAAGCACAAAGTTCTGAAATCAAATACCTGAGACGATATGCACAATGTCGACCTAGGACCACCAAGACGAGGCTTTCCTCCATATTTACCTAAACGGGTATCATATGTCATAATCACTGCCTCTACAAAAGCTCCATTCTACTAACAATAAAAACAAAGTGTCACCCACTAACTTGATAATTCAAGCTTCAATTTCCGTGATAATTCCCTATTATTCTTGTTATTGAAGAAAAAAAAAAGGGGGGAAAGGACCTGGAGTTTGATGAGGAGCTTGGTGGTGACGCCGTCGGTGGAGTGGAAAACGGAGTGGACGGTGGACGTGAAGGGCTTGAACTTCGTGCGAAGAAGACGGTAAGCTGAGGAGGGCAGATCGGGAATTTCATCCAGCTCGCATCCAGGGTTTTGTAACACATACCTTCATAAATTAAAAAACTTAAATCTCCAAGATAAATAAAAATGTGGAGAAAGTGGAAGAGGGAAGAACAAATTTACTTCCAAATGGAAGCCATGAATTTAGTGTTGATTCCGGCATCATTAAGTTGGGCCCTAAGCTCCGCAGCGTCGAACACCGATCGATACGTCGCCATTCTCTTTAAGCTGCTGTTTTCTTTCCCCTTCTTTTCTCCTCCCGGCTCCCTCCTTTATTGTTTTGTTGTTTGTGTACTAAACGGCGCTTGTTTTCTCTTACAAAAAATCGGGTTAACGCCTGAATTTATTTTTTTTCTGCGACGAGCCTGAAATCTGAATATAAGCAAGTACCAAATTATTATATTTTAGATAAATCTCAAAACAATATACAATTTTAGTTTAATATGTAATTTTATACATAAATATTAATTTTGCGTAATTTTATACCTAAGTTTTATATATACATTTAAACTAAAATTAAAATTTTATAATTGTAATTCCACCAAATCAAAGTTCATGTATCAAATTACACATTAAATCAAAATTCTTGCATAATTTTGAGATTTGTCCCTTATATTTTATTGGTTAAAATATGATTAAGTTCATATAAATTTTTTAAAGTGTTTTTTCTATTTTAAAATTTAAATTTAATTGTTAATATGATTAACTAGGATATTTAAAATAAAAATCACTTAATAATGATATAAAAAATATATTTAATAAAAAATTTAATGGGGTTACTAATTAAATTTTCATAATACAATATATATTCAAAGTGAACACATCAATGCTACTAGGTCAAGAGTTGGGGATTAGATAATAAATATTTAAGTAAACTACACCGATTTTCTAATTATTGGTTTGTTTCTTTTTTAGTAATCCAATTATGAATTTTTTAAATTGGTCACCGAATTCATTGAGATTATTATTTTTTAATCCATTTCCATTAATGGCATTAACGGGAGAGTGACATGATAGTTAAAAAGTTAGTATAATAGCAAAATTAACCCTAAACTTTTACATATTATATCAATTTAACCATAATTTTAAAAAATTAACGCTCAAAATTTACAAATAGTCTCAATTTGATCCTAATTATAAAAATTCAAAGAAATATATAAAAATCATAAATATTGTGGTTAAAAGATATATAATAAATTTAAAATATATAAAAATAAAAAATTTAATATATAAATATTAATAAAAAATTTAAATTTATTATTATATTTTCTAAAAAATATTTATGTATTTTTATATATTTCTTTAAATTTTTTAAAATTAAGGTCAAATTGAGATGATTTGTAAAATTTGAAGGTTACTTTTTTAAAATTGACTAAATTAATATAATACATGAAAGTTGACGGCTAAATTTGTTCTTATACCGATTTTTTAACTATCACATCTCCCTCCCGTTAGTGCAATTAATGGAAATAGAAAAAAAAACAATCTCGATTAATTGGGTAACTAATTTTAAAAGAATTCATAATTAGATTACCAAAAAAGAAACAAACCAATATTTGGATGATAGTTGGTTAACCTGTAGTTTACCCTAATATTCAGTATTATTCATAATCACAAAAATACACATTAAAATAATGCTATTTAAATCTCAAGGCTTACTACTCAGGAAGTAGGTCAAGGACCTGCACTTACTGTAGACCAGTCAGCTTGAGCCTTTAGAACTCTTAGGCACTGTCTTGGTCTAATTGCCCAAAATAGCTGAATTTAAAGAAAAAAGGCACTAGTTTGCCCATAAAACTCCACTTATACAAACCAACATTTTCATAGCAGTGATGAATAATATCAATAAATTAATATTCTATTAATGGAAGAAAAGATTATTTACAAAACCGGTGTAAGATTAATAAAAAATTATACATACATGATTACAATTGCCGACTGCTCTTCTTGGTAAAGAATGAATCAATTGGCAGATGCGCTGATTTATGCTTCTTACGTCTATTTTGGCTCCCACTATAATCCTTTGGGACAATCCTAACAACAACATATGAAAATTTATTAGATCAACCGCACAACTCTACATTTATAACAAGTAAATTAAAACCATTAGCAAAATCACCAAGGGGAATATACGTCTGAGTGCAATATGAACGAATGCATTATACAAACGTTAAACTCTAATCCCAACATGCCAAGAACAAAGGAATATGCTAAATTCTCCATCTAAATTTCCCATTAATATTTTTCTCATAGATCTGAAAATACCAAACATGCAAATCATATAACATTATCCGCTCTGGATGCAGTATGCTTATATTAAACACATCAACATTGTTTAGGGGAAGAGGAGAAAAAGAGAATCAACATGGTTGCAGCTCGAGTTGGTCAAAATTTGCTTGATGTTGCTTGCTAATTTTATAAGTCATCAAATAGGAGTTATTTACTACAATTCTATTTAAAATTTGTAGTACCTTTTCTACCAAAAGAGAAATTTGTAGTACCTTAGCCTTGGAATCAAAGAGCTCGAGCCTGTACCAGATTCCTCCTTCTGAAGCCTCTCGGCAAGATGGAAGTCAGAGTGCTCTTGTCTTTCTTCAACAAAACTTGAAGGTAATTCAGCCCCACACAATGAACACTTGTAGCCATCCACCCAAAATAACATTTCCATCTGATTTAATGAAAAAAATTCCTCATTTCCGGAGGTACTAGGTTCTTTGTTTAATCTGTCCGGATTGCTGTCCTCCGGCTCCCTCTGGATGGAAGAATCATCTTCTGACACTCGTGATAAGTCTCTTTTAGGAGATTTTGTGGTCCGCTCTTTCACATCGGCAGTATTCACCTAGGGAAATAGATAAATGCATCATAATATTAGAGAATTATGGAGTGATAAGAAAAACAAAAAAGGAATTACTAAGGTAGAACAAATTTTAACAAGTACCATGGCCGCAGTTTTGTTGCTAGAAAGTTCATCAATTTTCTCCATTTCACAAGCATTTATGCTGGAAATGCAATTTTTGTCATCTATATCTGATAAATGCTTCCTCTCAAATGGATCTCCGAACTCATGGTGACATGTCTCATTGTTGTCAAGAGAAATGGCAGTTTCCTTTTCACTTATGAAGTGGAGATCACTCAAATCTGAACCTAAGGAGCGTTGATCATCCCCAGTTCTTCTAGAAGCATCTCCTGATATTAAAAACGTAGTGAGAGTTTTTTGTGTAGGGTCACCAGGTACAACCCCCTTATCTTCATTGAAATGAGACACTCGCAGACCTAACAGCAAAGGACATAAATGCACCGTTATAATATGCAGACAACAAAGACTTGTTCTACCCATGTTTTCTTTCCTGCTCCATAGCCATTAAATAATAGATAATGACAGGCAACACATAAAGTCTACCTATCAGTCTCAACGAAATAGGGAGTTCAGCCTTTAATAAGTTTGAAGCGTGTTTTAAGATGTCATCACTCGAAGAAATATATTTCTGCAAGGTGACAGCCCTTGTACGAACCTGAAGATTGTAGTCCATATCAGCTACGAACACAAAAAGGGCAGGCACCAAAAAGATAAGAGGAAATAAAGCCAATAATGGATAACATGTCAGCAAAATTTTAAATATAAATACAATTGCTATTAATCCTTGGGATAAAAGGGAAAAAAGAAGCCTGAGAGAAAAGAATCTGAAACCAGAATTGGCCCATTTCAAATATATAACCAACCATTCCTTTAAATTTTTCCGCTTGTCATTGAGCATAAAAGGAAAGAAAAAGAGAAAAGCAATGAGGTACCATGATTTCATGGATGTACCTCAAAAGATGCAGTTTTTAATTTAAGAGTTAATGTTCGTCCAGAAAGGCCCTCTTTTTGCATGTCAGCTGACAGCATCTCTGCAATATCAGCTGCAAATACAAACAGAACAAAGCTCAATTGCTGAGATAAATGATTAGTGAGTTTTGAAGACAATAGCATAAAAATTGCTTTGACACACACACACGCGGAAGACGAGTTTAATCCAACATAAAAGCTGCCTATATTAAGGGTACAATTATAAGGAGGATAGCTGAATGGATTCTGAATGCCAAACAAGCTAGGAGACATTTTGCAAAATATCCCAAGCCAAACAGCGTCCAGTGAGGAGCATTCCGTCATCCATCTTAACAATCTTATCAAAATGCTGCTGCTAAAACATTGATATTGATACCTCCGTCTAATAAACTATTAATTTAATTTGCTGAAGCTCAACTGTTTAAAAACCATTTTCACCTTAAGGAAGTACTAAACACATGATTATGAAAAGAACAGCAGAAAAGAAACCACCAATCTATGAATTCAAAGGAGAAAAAATAATTGAGACTGTCTACCTAATTTCTGATAAAGCAATGCAGCATCCTCTGTTGCAGAAAATGTCCTCTCACTGCTGATACTTTTCCGAAACCTGGCCTCAGGAGTATCCGTCCCTCCAAGCCCCAATCCAACAGATAGGAAGAAATCTAAAATCATTAGGAAAAAGGATCAGAATCCCATAAAATTCATTCCCTCTCTATGCATGAAAATACATTTACTTTGATGGTCACTTTAGCCTCATTGATTATTGATTATGTAAAATCAATTCAAGAACTTGAAAACATTGTGCTGAATACTTATAACAGAACTCATTCACAGTTAACTCCTTTCTTTTTGTTTCGCAGAATCACATCAAATTAAGTATCTATCAGCAAAGGAGATTTAACACATGCTATGACTGCCAAATGATTCAGAAAGCTCTGATTAAAAGTCAACCTCAACTGAAATCACTAGGTTTTGACAAGTAAAGTTGACACAGCTGACTATAGCCATAAGGGAATGCACGACAATTATCCCCACCGTATGTGCAGTTTCATAAAATTTCCTATGATAATCATTCAGTCTTGAACAGTAGAGACTCCTTATCAGTATGCTAACCTGCTGAAGAATGAGAAAATAGCGCACAGAGGAAACTGCCTTTCTGCAGCATCTCTTCACAAGTACTGATTCCGAAAACACCCTTTAAAATATTTTCCGTCACCTTGCCTATACCCCCAATCTGCAAATTCAGTTTTCTCAATCTCCACTTTTTTCAGATAGAAACCTTTTGTCCAGTTAAGAAATGAAATCATTTTTTCTTGTTTCTTATCCAAGGAAAAATAAATCATTAAGGACTTCATAACAAAGCAAAGATACAAAGTTTGAAACAAGAACTAAAGATTAGCTGATCAATGAATACCTTCCGAATAGGAAGTGAGGATATAAATGTCATGACAGCCATGTGGTCATTTGGTAAAACAAACTGCCCATTTGGCTTGTTAATATCTGAGCAAACCTGAGGGGAAAAATTGAATACATTCAAAAGGGGCAACAAAGAAAGGTGTAAACAACTAGCTGTGACGATATTATGGAATGTCCACAGTGATTTCTTTGCTTTTGATGATTTGACTACACACAGAAACTGTGACAGGCAAACTGAATTTGAAATATTCTATATTCCGTAAAACTAAATCTGGTAAACATAATCCAAACAAGTTATTTACAGTCAAGAACAAAGTATTGTTAATCAACAAAAGCGTTGTCACATTTTCATCCACCATCACTACTGACTTCATCAATTTGAAGAAATAACTTCCTATGGAAGATTTAGAATTTCTGCATAAAATGCAATATTCCAATTTTGATTTGACAATGCTACAATAGCAAAATTCATAGTGACGACAATTGCAGATGGAGCTTCTCAACTGCAATTATATGCCAAGAACAGAAAATAGAACCTTAGCAAGTAACCGATTTGGAGCCACTCCAGCACTACATGTCAAACCAGTCTCTTCATGTACTCTAGATCTGAGTTCTTCAGCAATCTAAATAGAAAGACAAAAGATGGCATCAGCTTAAAAGATCATCAGTTAAGCAGCCGGAAAAACAAACTGATAGTACAAACTTACTTCTGCACCAGTAATGCTTCTTCCTTCGCAAACCTTAGTAATATCAAGGTAAGCTTCATCCAAACTGGCAGCCATGAAATTAGGATCATAGTCCCAAAAAACTATCATAAAGGAACATATGCAATACAACGGATCAGCAAACCATAACCCAGAATTGCATCAAGAACTCTGTTTAAAAAGCAAAGCATCTAACCTTTTCTAGTTAAATCACTATAATAAGTATATTTCTTGAAATCTGTGGGAACAAATATCAAGTCTGGACATAATTTACGCGCAATGAACCCAGGCATGGCAGCACGAACGCCAAATTTGCGAGCCTACAGAATGAAATATAGTAAGAGTAATTTTTACAGAAACAAATCAGTTTTCACCAATTTAATTGTGTGAAGCGATTCAAACCTCATAATTAGCAGTGGAAATCATAGACATACTACCAACAGCCATCGGTTTACCCTTCAACGAAGGATTACTCAAAGTTTCAACAGCCGCATAAAAAGCATCCATATCTACATGTAACCAAATCCTAGAAAGGTCACGCGTAGATTCGAGCTCTAAAATTCTCTTATCCGCAACCTAAGAAAAATAGCAAATCATTTATTTACTTAAACATAATTTCGACTTTTGCAATTCGTATAAAGCGGTATTAAAAGAACCTTTTGATAATGAGATAAATCAGCAGCGGAAAGCTTCGCAGCTCGAGCTCGCATATGCTCTATTTTTTGCCGAATAAAAGCCTCCTTTCGCTCTTCATTTTCGAAATATTTTGATCCTTTGCTCATCTCATACACTACTCTCTGAACTTTTTCTTTATCAACTCCATCCATACCTTTAAAAAAGGATCAACTAACGGTTATTAAATTTTAAAATTTTATTCGTTCATGAAAGAAGATTTGGAGGTGAACTGATAAATGAAACGGCGAATAAACATTGAATAATACCTAGAAAATTGAACAAGAAGGAAAGCGAGTAGCGATTTGATGATGGGTCGGAAATCAAGTAAAAAGAAAAGATTTGAGTATTACCTGCTTTGGCGTTGGTGTAAACAGTGTGATAAGATTGCCATGGCCGCGGTTTATCGCTCGCACTTTCGCTCTCTTCCATGCTTGCTGGAGAAGGAGAGGGAAGAAATCCTTTGGAAAAAGAGAGCCCCAACGTGTAATTAAAAAAACTAACTAAATATAAAAACTGGCAAAAAGGGAGGTATTTTATAATACCTCTTATTTTGGATTTGCTTCATTCTCTTTCTTTCTCTTCTTCTCTCAGGCACCAGCCCTCGAACCTTGGACATGTGACCCGTGCATTCTGAAACCAAACGCGGCAAGCCAACAAGCCGGAACAAGGACCAGTACCAGCTTATGCTTCGTTACCTAATTTATCCTTTAACTTTCTTTCTATTTTTTTAAAAAGTATTTCTGCCTTTGACTATATTTTCTTATTGTTGGTATTAAATTATTACTGTTCCCAAAAGTGAATAATATGTTTTTACATTATACTTATTGAGGATCAACTCCTTTAGTAGAGTGTCAACTTCTTTAGAAGAGGTATTTAAAATATCATTTATCAGGCAATTAATTGGCCCCTGACAATAAAAGTATTATTCTATGTTAAGGTTCTGTTTTCTATTATTGTTGAAAGCCATGTATGGTTTATGAAAGGGGGCGCCTCCTTTGGTGGTGATATGTAAGACTCAAGAGAGATCAGAAGTGTTGTCTCTGTGTCAAGGTTTTGTCCCTCGCCTCCATTGAGAGTCATGTATATATGGTTCACAGAGGGGGCACCTCCTTTGGTGGTGATACATAGATACAATCTTTAAAATTGAAGGAAAAGAGTCAATATAGAGTGTGATGTTAATTATGCAAGTAAGCTAGGTGTGCGGAGACTCAAACCACAAATCTATGGAACTTAGGCAACATAATTTTAAGTATAGTACCACTTGAGGTTAGTTGCTCGATGGGGAACACTTCAAAAACTTCTCTCGAATGAGTTAACCCCTTTCAATAATACTAAATAAATATTTTAATTTCAAGATAAATATAAAAATTATATATGAACTTTGCTTCAATGTGCAATTCAATACATGAACTTTTAGTTAGTGCAACTATACACATGAAACTTCTATTGTCATTAATATGTATGTGTAATAGCCTGAATATTCAGTGGTGTCGGAATGGTGATTCGAGATCACTAAATCTGACAAACGAGTAGAAAATATTATAAATTTAGTAAGTATAAGTTAAATGTGAAGTTAGAAAAAATTTTGAAATAGTGAATAGTGTACTAGGAATAAATATTAAAATAATTAAAATCAAAAACAAGGTATCGAGACCTCGAAGATTTTAAACTGAGCCATAAATATTTTTATAAATATTTATAGAGTTTCATTGAGTTGGTATTAAAGTTTCGTTAGAAAATTTTAACGTTTGGATAGTTAATTAACTAAAAAGGACTAAATTGAAAATAGTGTAAAATTTGTTAAATTGTGATTAAATAGCTTAAGTGACTAATGAGGAGGGATTTAAAAGGCAATTAGGCCCAAATTTTATGGGCTGGACGGTAGGGTAAGAAAAATCAGCAGAATGTAAGTAGAAATAGGGGCAAAATTGGAAACTTAACAAATTAAACATTTAAAACAAAGACAAAAGTGAAAAATCTAGAGATCTCTTCACAATTTATCAGCAAAAACGCCATAGAGGTCTGAAACAAGCTGGTTTTTCATATATTTGAATCATGTAAGTTTAATTCTTGATTATTTCTTCTAATTTTTGTGATTTTGATACTTTTACAATTAGGCCCAACTAATTATTTCATTAGTTTTTTATTTCATGGCTGATTTTGAAAGTTTCTATGAATACATGCTGGAAGTATATGATGAATGAACATGGAATTAAAGCTTTAATTTTGTTATATGATGATTTTATTAAGTAATTTTGATAGAAATTGATTTTAGGGACTTAATTGTGAAAAAGTTGGGAATTAAGATTTGGTGTTGCGGTTTTGAGTATGAAAGGCTATGTAGTAGTTTAAAATAGTTGGAAAAGGTGTTAATTGAGAAAAATTAGATCAATTGAGGGGTTAATTGAGTAGGGACCAAATTGTAAAAACTGTAAAGTTTGGGGTAAAAGTGTAATTTCGAAAATTTAAGGGCATAAATTGTGAAATAGATTAGAATAGAATTATATGCTGATGAATGAATAAATTTGTATTTTAGATCGAGAACCCGAAGCAAGCCGAGGAAAAGAAAAAGTAGTTGATTAGTCCCTGAACTTTTGCAAATTCTGCAAATCGACCCAGGTAAGTTCATATGGCTGAAATTTAATGATTAAATGTTAATTTCATGAATTATACAATGTATGATGAAATGTATTTATTGTTGAAATGAGAATAAAATAAAAATGTGAAAATCGAATAAATGATCAAATTAAGTGGAACGCCGGATTTGAGTACTTCTGATCAAGAAACAAAGTGATAAGTGGTTACACTTATCTGATCAAGAGACAAAGTGATAAGTGGTTACACTTATCTGATCAAGAGACAAAGTGATAAGTGGCTACACTTATCTGATCAAGAGACAAAGTGATAAGTGGCTACACTTATCTGATCAAGTGATAAAGTGATAAGTGGTAGCTTCAGCTACACTTATCTGATCAAGTGGCAAAGTGATAAGTAGTAGCCTAGCTACACTTATCTAATCAAGGACAAGTGATAAGAGGTCATATGTCAAAATGAAAGTGAAGTACTCAATTTTCCGTAACCGTTCCTTAATTTTGATCAAGAATGGTAAGTGACAAATGGGCCCAAAGGAATTATGGTAAAAGAATAAGTAGTAGTGAGTTTATACCAAGGAACTCACCAAAGATTGTGGTTGACAGGTAAATTTAGTAATGATGTATATTGTATAAGTGTACAAGTGTTTGGTAAGATTTATGTTTTATGCCTATGAACTTACTAAGCTTTTCTATAAGCTTACATGTGTGTGTTTATTGTTTTTGTAGATTAACGTATTTATATATTCGGAGAATCGGATCTACATCAAGAATCATACTATCCAGATATACTCCGGTAGATTATGTTAAGCAACTTTTTGGATTTATATGGCATGTATAGGGAATTGAAGTAAAAAGTAAATTTGAATGTTATGGTTGCGTTAGATATCGAAATATATACATGTTTTTAGTTTGAAATGGTTGATTGGTTGAACTTCATTAGTATTTAAATGAAGTAGATGAAATACTGGAATTGGTTGTGATTTGAAATTTGCAGGGAAGGTTAGACAATTATAAAGGTGTTATATTGAATTTTTTTTAAAAATTGCAATGGAGCAGTTCTTGGATAGCAGCATTGATGTAACTTTTAAAAATCACCAAAAATAGTGGAAATAGAATTAGAAGTTGAGTGAGATATGAAATTAAAGCTGAAAGAGTCTACTTTCATATGAAAGAAGTGGAGTAAGCAAAAAAATTATATACTTTTAGATATTTTAATTTTAGTGAAACATGGCAAGAATGTTTTTGAAGTCCCCTATTCTGACTTTAGAAATTCATTAAAAATTGTACAGAAGGAATTATGAGTTATAATTTATATGTATAGATTCCTTAATGAGTATATTTTCAGTAGAAATAAGTTTAATCACCATATGAAGCCTTTAATAAGAGATAATTAAATTTTAGTGATGAGTGGTCAGGATAGTCGATTAGTGAAACAGGGGAGACTTCAACTAATAAACTGTACTAATTGGCTAAAGAAAAAATTCTGAAAAATTTATGGTGAATAGATATATGAGTCTAGTTTCAGGGAAAATTTACGGATCTAAATTTCGAGTTTCGTAGCTTGAATTATAATTATTTTAGTGACTTCTGTACAGGTGGACAGCTTTATTATGAATGATGAAATTAAATTTGAAAGTAAATTTTTATGCCCCGAACTTTTAAGTTAAGTCAAGTAACGCCTCATGCTCGACTCCGACAACGGTATTGGGTAAGGGGTGTTACAGTATGTATGAAACTTTGATTTTGATTCAATTGTATACATTTAAAGAAATGAATACATACAATTATTATCACATTTTATTGATATAATTGTTTGTGTATGTAATATCCAACATAAAATTGTGCCAAATTGATAATGTTGTTACTGGTTTTTAAAAATTGAATCAAATCAAATTAAAATTTCATATATAAAATCGCAAAAAATCAAAGTTCATGTATAAGATTATATATTGGATCAAGAAATATATGCAGCCAAAATCACATATATATAATAAGAATAATTACATGTTATTATTTACTATCATATAAGGTTAGCCCAAATCAAAAGTGATCTAATTTGGTTAGGGCTTATTGGATTTCAGTTATTAAATAAAGCATGGATCAAATATATGTAGATATATTAATAACTAATTTTTAATTAATCATATCTTGATTAGAAATTAAGGTTAATGTACAAAAGTTATATGTTGTTATAGTCCTAAAAATACACATATATGACTTTTTTGACATCTTCAGAAAAGAAAGAGCGACCTTCTCTAAATTACAAGTGTATTACTTCGGAAGATCAAAATCACAAAACTCATATTTAAAGATATCGATGGCTTCCGCTTCCGTATCTAATTTTATTTTTTATGATGATCCGACAATATGATAGATTATGATTTACAGTTCTAAAATATATAAGAATTTTACAATTCTATGTTAAGGTACAATGAAAAGTTCATATTATTGAGAGAAGACTTAATAATTTTATTACTTAATAGTTTTTAAATTGGTATTTCGAATTAATAAGTATTATAAAAAAAACACAAATTTTTCTCCCAAGTGAGTGTCACTAATTTAGTATTTTATTAATTTTAGAACCTATAAATAATGTTGGATATATATATATATATATAAACTTTGCAGAAAAAGGTTTTCAAATTAAATAATATTTATTGACTATGATATTTTGCAATATTTAATAATTATATTAGGTCTTGGAATGGAGTGAAATCGAATTTAAAAAAAAACAAAATTTTTCTAAATTAATTTTTGTTATCCATAAAACTTTTAACTCAATACCTTAATAAAGAATATCGAATTCTTTACAACTCGGCTGAATATGTTAATGAACAAATAATTGAAACTTGTTAGGTTCTGCTAAACTTTTTTCATGATTAAGCTAAGGTGTGTAGGCATTAAGAACTTTTCTTTGAAGGAAAATATAGCTGAAAAATTAAAAACAATGAAAGAAAATCTAATAATTGAACTTAAAAAGAAAAACAAGCTTTTTCTTATTTTATAATTAATCTTTTTAAGTATTTTTTTTGACATAATGCTTAAAACTACCCATCGCCCCTCTCCAACTCATAAATAGAAGATAAAGTGATTCAACTAAAGGTGTCAATGGGACGGGTAGGGTTCAGACTAGGTCAAAAAATGAACTTAGAATTTTACCCAAACACGATCCGGATAAAAATGCTAAAACTCGACCCGGCCTGCACCGCCCGTATTAATTATATATTTAAAAATATAATGCATGAAAAATATTAAGATAAATGTCTCGTAACAAAATAATAACATAATAGTGAAATGGTAGCAAAATAGTAAAAAAAACAAGAAACTAGCAAGAAAATAGTAAAAAACAGCAAGAAAACAATAAAAAATAACAGTTTTTTTTTATATTCTGGCTAGGCTCGGGCCAAAAAGCCTTACATGTGACCTAACCTATTTTTTAAACAGATCTTTTTTTTTGTTCAAACCCATATTTCAAGCTTATATTTTTATCCAAATCATCTCACTTTTTAGGTGGGCCTACGAGTTGAGTCGAGTGGCCCGGCCCATTGACAGGTTTAGTTTTAATACACTCGAATCGAGTTAAGACTCAAATGATATTTTCTTTTAACTCAAAATTGATCTCATTTTCATATTTTTATAACAAACAAAAAAGCTTTTAAATTCATTTCATTAAAAAAGGAAGAAGAAAAGGGAAATTACAGATTCCTATTCCAAGTGTTATAAAAAAATTAACTAATTTCTATAGCATAATTAAGAATGACCCAACATGGGGAAATCTCACAGATTTAATGTTGGTAGTAAACCCTTATTTATTCTCAACCCGATAACACCCCTCCCCCCTCTCTCTTCTGCTTATAACTAATTTAAAAAGAGCCTTATACGTTTAGCATAAATTCTCTTCGCCATTTCAAGTTTTATCCATTCCTTCTGAACAACAATGGAGATTTCAGTACTGCAGAAAAACAATCTGATTACTATGCTGCTTATCTTAGTATGTGCCGATCTGCTCTTTTCAGGTTCGTCAATTTCCCCATGTATAATTTTTTGCACTTTTTTTATTATTATATTTTTTTATAAAATGTCAGAAAAATTGTTTTGGGTCAAAGATGAATAAAAATTTAAAAGGATAAATATATTAATTTATAATTTTCTAAAAATTAAAGGAATTAATAAATAATTTTTCATTTTTGAGACTAAAGTCATTGCCTACACTTATTTTCTTCAACTCGTAATTTTTCTCAAATCTTTAAATTAAAAAAAAACGCATTTAAATATGTTCAGTTAAGGTTTAATAAAAAAATAGAGCATATTTTATCGAAGTATATAAAAAAAAGTTGGCACGGTATACTAATTTTGTTTACGAAATTTTCATTATCAAAGAGGATTGTATCTTTTTTAAGAGTTAGATAGTTTTTTTTTATAAAAATAACTTAAATTATTTGATTAATTACTAAAATGATCTAATTTAAAAATTATGTACGTAAATAATTCGATTTTTATAGTCATTGTCGGTGCCGTATATACCAAGCAAGTACATAATTTTTAAACTAAATTATTTTCGTAATTAATAAAAAATTTAGGTTACTTCTATAAGGAGAAAAAAAAAAAACCCCAAGTTTGATGTATGTGTAAAAGTGGATGGTGCATTGTCGCATTCTAATACGTTAATTTGAAATTGAATCCTGTCTATCAACTTAACTATAAAAAGAGTGGATAAGGATAATAGTTTCAGTTTTTGTTTTCTTAAAAGTCCATGTAACTTTTTTTTTATAGAAAATGTTGATGTGATGTAGGGTAAGTTTGGATGGGCGCTGGGGTGTAGTACATTTAGCTTATTTTTTATCTCACGCTATAATATATCTACAATATTTAATTTTACTGTTATCGTTATTTTTACATTAATCGCAAGTAAACACACTGTCAAGTTAAACTCACCCTTAATTTTTACATGTCTTTTTCTCATTTAATTTATGATTAAATTATAGTTTTTGTCAAATTTAATATTATATGTTAATTTTAATTTTTATTTTTATAATGTCATTAGTTAAATTAAATAAATCATTTTTCTCATTAAATTATTAACATGGTTTTTTAAAAAATTTATTTTAAGGAAAAAAAATACCTATTTAAAATAACTGGTAACATTATAAAATATAACATCAAATTATGTCAAAATCTCAAATTTAAAATACATCATTATTTTTATTGGGCAATAAATATTATTTGAGGATATCTTTTTCTTTTAATTTTTTTTATAAAATCTAAAAGAAAAATGCATAATCAAGATAACATTTGAACTTAAATTTCACTATCTCTAATTTTATTATTTCAATAAAAGCCAAATTTAATTTTATGTCAAAATTTTTAATAAATTTATTATACATTTTTCACCTATATTAAATGTGTCATAATTTAATAATTATTATGATATTTATTTATCGTACGTTACCTGCAAAAGAAATAAAGTATAATTAAGTTTTATTTCCATACATTAAAAGAATTATACAATTCATACAGTAACTATCTAGCTATAGTAATGGCGATAATGATAAGCAATGGGCTCTTTTCTAGAAGTAACTCGAATTTTTTATTAATTATGAAAATAATTTAATTTAAAAAATTATGTACGTAAATAATTTGATTTTTACAGTAGCTCCCATCATCAGTCAATGATTGTATTTAAAAAAGAAAAATATTTTTTTTGTGGTCCTGAAGTATGATTATATAAAACATTTAGGGACATAATGAAGCAATTATCCTGGTAAAAAAAGTGCCCCTAACATATGGCGGCACCAAATTAAATGTTATCCACCTTTTGGTTTATTTACATGTTAGGTTTGTCTCATTTTAAAATTAAATTTAAATAGTCTTTAAAAAAATATAAGAAAAAATATATAAACTCTTCTCATTTTTTATTTTTTTTAAAAAATTATATAAAATTTTTATTTAAATTACCCAAATATATCCTAACAAATTTTCCTCAAGTTTATCTAAATTTAAACATTTTCAATTCATTCCCTTGCATATTTGAATTTAGATAAACTTGAAGAAATTTTTTGAGAGATATAGTTGGGTAATTTAAATAATATTTTTATATATTTTTAATTTTATTTTTTTAAATTAAAAAAAGAGAAAGGTTTATTTTTGTTATTCTTATATTTTTAAGGGTTATTTAAATTTAATTTCAAAAGAAGACAGACCTAACATACAAATAGACCAAAACCTTGGTAGCCTTTAATTTGGTGCCGGGGTGCTCTCATGGCAACTTTTTCGGCCAATTTAAAAAGGGTAATTGCTTCATCAAATCCCTAAACATTTTATATAATTACACTTCAGTCCTATAACGCCAATTTATTTTGCAGCACCCAAAAATAATATATTTTTTTAAAAAGGCTGATGATTGCTCAATGATGATGGAGTGGTGCCGCCAATATGCACCGTAAGAAACGAGTTATTTTTTATACAAAATTTTGTACCTGGATTATTTTTCGTAATTAATCAATTCTTTTGAGTAAGTTTGGAAAACAATTCCATGTTAAATACAGTAAAAAGATATTCCAATTCTTTTTCTTTTACAGGGTTTGAAGCTAATGCCTTGCCTTATGATTACACAGCAAGCATTGAGGTAAGCTCTCCATCACATACATAATTATAACTAACAAAATTCTATTTTTTACTCCTTTTACTATCCTCTTTTAATTTCAGTGCTTAGAAACTCCTCTAAAACCTCTACACGGTGGAGGAATCATATTGAACCCAGAGTTGAACATGGGGTTAAAAGGATGGCAAGCATTTGGAGATGCAAAGATTGAACAAAGAGAACTTGCAGGCAACAAATTTGTAGCCGTTCATGCCAGGAATCGCCCAACTGATAGTATCTCTCAGAAGCTTTATTTGCAGCAAGAGACCCTCTACTCTTTCTCTGGTTCATAAATTTTCACATAAAACCTTATAAATTTTACCCTTATATGTTCAACATGAGTACCTCGATTTTTTTGGAGGATCATACTGTATACTCGTTACCGAATATTAAATACTTTGGAAAATACAAATGTTTGGGTACATTTTGACTGTTACCTTACTTGCAGCTTGGATACAGGTTAGTGAAGGAAATGAGGCAGTGGCAGCGGTATTTAAATCTGGAACAGGGTTCAAACATGGTGGTGCAGTGGTTGCTGAATCAAAGTGTTGGTCTATGCTTAAAGGAGGCTTCACTTCGGATGCTACCGGCCCAGCCGAGTTATACTTTGAGGTAATATTTTTTGTTAGGGTCTTTGAGTTTTAAGCTTTCATTTATTAGTTTCCTTGATATTTCTAGGTCATGTCAAGGGCCCTAAAGGTCGGTAAGTTAAAGCCTAAGGGTGGCATCGGGACAGGCAGGGACCTGGCCTCTTAAAATTATTTTTAAAATAAAAATTTTAGAATTTTTAAATGTATATTACTGAGCGCTTTTCTTTTTCTGTCTTAAATGGTGAGGCTTCTCTATTTATATATGATATGAGTACTGTTCATTAATATGACATACTAGGTAGGTTTCATGCATGTCAACACATACCCTATTCTAGACTTAACACGTGTTTATGCGGTTCTATGCGCAATCTCACATGTGACTTCGTAGGAGAGTATAGGTACCCATCTTACAAATACCTATTATTATGCGAGTTCAGTCTACGAGCTCGACACGTGAGCTCGATAGAATCCGGCCCAAACCTATTTAGGTTTTGGGCCGATGATGGCAAGTATCATAACATATATGTTCATATGTATTAAAATTGCGTTTTAGTTTTCAAGAATGATAAAATTGTATGGTAGCTCTTCTTATAATTTATAATTTAATTTTGGTTCTTTCAGAAAAAAAAATTCTAAATTCATCCTTAGTTAAGGGGTACATCACACAAGTTAGTTATTGCTTTTGGACACGCAAGTGTTAAGCAAGAAAATTTGGGGGGCGTAAAATTATGAAATTATAGAAGGATTAAGGTTAAAAATTTTGTATTAAAAAATACTTAAATTATTTATTAATTTTTTAGAGGGGTCAAAAATACAATTTTTTTTCATTCATTCAAATGATTAAAGGATTTAATTGAATGATTTAATTTTTAAGAGAGACTAAAGGAAAATTTTCCCATTTAATCAAGGGAGTAAAGGCCCTACCCTTGGCTTTGCCATTGTGGGCCGAGTTTTTTTCTAACTATGACAAAAACCCTAGCTAGTTCATAAAGTTGGAGAATGTGAAGTGTCAACAATGGACGAAAACATCAAAACTAATCAAGGAGTTTAAACCTCTTGACACAATGGAGAAATAAAATTCTGATGTCCCAATTAATCTATGAATCCATAAAGTTCTCGACAGAACCAAAACACATCAATTTTAAACACTTAACAATTTTGTTTTAAAATTTATTCAGAGCAAGAACACATCAATTGAAATATGGGTTGATAGCATCTCACTCCAACCATTTACCACAGAAGAATGGGCATCTCACCAAGATCAAAACATTAAAAAGGTAAAAATTCCCCTTTTAATGTTTCACAAATAACAATAATCTATATTTCGGTAAAAGTACTATGAAAGTTTTATATTAAAGGTTTGATTGCATTTTGTCCTCTTTATTAAAAAATGGATAAATTAATTTCTATACACTAGATCAAAAAGTAAATTAATCTTTTTATTAATTTTTTTTGTATTTCTACTGTTAAAAGCTAGTTATTATATATAGGGGTGTGCAAATTTTGGGTAAAACTGATTTAACCGACCAAACCAAATTAATTCGGTTAATCGGTCGGTTAATCGAGTTAATTCGGTTGGGGGTCGGTTAATAATGTTTTGGAAGTTTGGTTAACGGTTAATTTGGTTTGAAATCGGTTAATTAACCTAATTTACCAAATATATATATTTTATATACATTTTACATATATTAAATTCGGTTAATTCGGTTAGTTTGGTTAATTCAGTTAATTTTTGATATGTTTTATACTTGTTTTAACAAAAACAAAAAGAACATATAAATTTCAGTTAATTCAGTTAACCGACTGAATTAATCGAAAACTTTTGGTTCGGTTAATTTTTTTTGAAAAAATTTCAGTTCGATTAACGATTAAGGGTTTAAAAAGTTCGATTAATTTGGTTAATGCTAGTTTGAGTCGGTTAACCGATTGAACACCCCTAATTATATATCAATATGACATATATATATAGCATGCCATGTGTCATTGTTTGATTATTCTATTAGCCATACCAGCTTTTAACAGTAAAAATTAATGAAAGCTTTAATAGAAATGACAAATTTGCTCTTTAATCTAATGTATATAAACTAATTTGTCCATTTTTTGAGGAAAAGAAGAGAAAATGTAATCTGATAGCTAGTATAATGATCTCTATGAAATTTTTCCCTCCATACTTCGTATACTAAACCATCATAAAATAAACCTTAAAAAAAATTGCAGGTTCGTAAAGCAAAAGTGAGGATACAAGCAATTGATAAACTAGGCAATCCCCTCTCAAATGCCACAATCACGATTCAACAACAACAAAACAAACCAGGGTTCCCAATAGGTTGTGCCATAAACAAAAACATCCTAACAAATACACCCTACCAAAAATGGTTCACATCAAGGTTCACCGTCACCACATTCGAAGACGAAATGAAATGGTACAGCACCGAAGTTTCCCCCGGTCACGAGGACTACACATCGGCCGATGCCTTACTTAGCTTTGCCAAACAACATAACATTGCCGTTCGAGGCCATAATGTACTATGGGATGACCCCAAGTACCAACCGGGATGGCTTTACTCACTCTCGCCAGCTGAGCTTTCGAATGCGGTCCATAAAAGGATCGTTTCCGTTATGTCGAGATACACAGGGCAGCTTATTGCGTGGGATGTTGTCAATGAGAATCTGCATTTTTCGTTCTTTGAAAATAAGTTAGGGGATCAAGCTACTCCAAACTTTTATAGGTTGGCTCATGCAGTAGATTGGTCAGTGCCTTTGTTTTTGAACGAGTATAATACTATAGAGGATAGTAGAGATGGGGCAGCTACACCAGCTAAGTACCTGCAAAAATTGAGACAGATTCAAGGTTTAACGAGGAATGCAAAGATGGGAATCGGACTTGAGTCCCATTTTGGTACTCCGAATCTTGCTTATATGAGAGCTTCTCTTGATACACTTGGTGCTACTGGGTTGCCCATTTGGCTTACTGAACTTGATGTTCTAAGCGGTCCTAATCAGGTAACCAAAAAAGGGTTTAAATATATGAACTAGTGCTTCGGATTTTAAAATTTTCGGGTCCATTGTAATCGTTTTATGTTGGGTTATTTGAGTTTGAGGCTCGAGTCATTACGGGTTTGGATCATTTTGATTTTTACCATTTTGAAGTTTTTATTTTTATTTTTATTTTATTTGGCTCATATCGCTTGAGATGTTTTGAGTAAGGATGGCAAAATGTGATAGGATTATTTCCTTTGATGTAGGACAGGCCAAATACTTGGAACAAATTCTAATGGAAGCATATTCTCACCCTAAGGTAGATGGGATTGTAATATGGGCAGCATGGAAACCGCAGGGGTGTTACCGGATGTGTTTGACCGACAACAATTTCAACAACTTAGCGACCGGGAATGTTGCCGACAACCTGTTGCGACAATGGCGATCGAGGGCCGTGTCGGGTTTGACCGACACCCGAGGTTTCTTTGAAGCTACCCTTTTTCATGGTGACTATGAAATCAACATCACACATCCTTCTTCTTCGGCTCACAGCTTTGTGGTCGTTTCAACTAATGAATCCTTGCAATCGCCACTTACGTTTCAAGTTTCTGTATGAGAAAAAGCAATGCATAAACCAATAATCATAGTTTTAGATTTTATGATTTATGTTTAATAGTTTTATACATTAATTTGGTTAATATAGCTCATAACTCAATAATATAATTTATATCACATTCTGATATATTATTATTGATTTATTGCATTATAATTACTGAGCTGTTAACTATCATTAATGGTGAGATAACAAGTTAACATGATGGTTAACAATTTCTTTTAGTTGAGTAAATTACACTAATAATAGTCGCAAATTTATCAGAGTGTTTTGTTTCGGTTACTCAAGTAAAAAAATATAAATATTTGAAAGTTATTGCTTATTAATATTATCAACATTTAATATTTGAGAAAATATTTATATTAAAATATAATAATATTGTATATTTATTTTATATTAATATTAAAACAATAAAAAATATTAATTCTTTTAAAAACTAAAATATTTATACATAAATATATAAAACAATAAAATATTATTATTTAAAATATAATAAATCATATACTTTTATATTAGTACTTATATATTTTTATAATTAAATTTAAATAAAATCGTTTAATTTAAATTCAGGTCGGCCCAAGTATAAAAGTTCATTGTCCAAGTCTAGCCCAAGATAAGCTGGGTTGACTTGGTTGAACGGGTCACGGACCCATGAACAAGTCTACTTGTAATATATGGCTGTTGAGTGAGGATAAAATTGGAACAAAAATAATTGAAGTCGAGTAAAAGATGAGTGATATTTAATACATACATTGACATAAGTAAAAGCTATAACTCTGTTTGCAAACAGTGATTGCTCATTAATCTAGAATGTGTACAGAGGGGTATTGAACAAAATATGTTATGCCCAGTCTGCCATCATGAGACAGAAGATATTTTACATGTCCTCAGGGATTACCTGATTTGTAACACCCCTAACCCGTCTCCGTCGCCGAATTAGGGTTACGAGACATTACTGAACAAACACAACCATTTTTATAATCAAACTGATCACAAATATGAAAATTTAATTACTTTTGCATAGCTATTTATAATTTACAATCAAAATCTAATCAACATTGTACTCAACCTATACATGCCATAAGATTGAGTTCAAATATTTAACAAAATACCAAAAGTAGTCGATAGTGTGATAGACTATGCTGATGATCCCCGAGCTCGTAACGCGTCTCCAAAATCTATAAAAAAACAAATGGACAAAAACAAATCAAGTAAGCTTTTATAGCTTAGTAAGTCTATAGCATATCTAAAATACATATAAAAGAATCATATAATTCTTTAATAAAATTTATTGAAATCACAATTATCAATTATAATTACTAATCAAACATTACTATATTAAGTTATTTTGTTTAAATCTAAATGGATGTGTATTTATCTAATACACATAAACGGACAAATGTATATACATTATATGCATATAATCAATTTACTAACATAATCATTAACTGCATATACTGATTTCTATAGTACTTATTGTTCGCACTTCATCGGATCCATTTAAATATAATTGTTCAAATACATATACCAAAAGCATAATTTTATACTTATCAACTATAAGTGCCGAATGCACATATACACCTATACCCACCTATGCCGAATGCATACATATATACACATATATATATATATCCAACAATTTCATGACAACCGATATACATATACATACTTACTATTCACAAAGATTCGAACGATTATATAATCATCAACCACCTTGATACAATGTTCATAAACTTATCCATTTCATATAAACAAAATCATATATATTTATACCCAATACATAGAATCACTTAATTTAAACAGATTCAACGGCACTTAGCCTGCTAGGCTTATAGCCTAATTCAGATCACCGGCACGTAGCCTACTAGGTTTATAACCTGATTCAGATCACCGGCACGTAGTCTGCTAGACTTAAAGTCTGAAAAATTCACTGGCATTAAGCCTGCTAGGTACAGAACCTGAATATCACAAATACGAGAATAATTTCTCATATAACCCTTATTGGCATTACACATGTTTAAAACATATACATATAATTCATGTAGCATTAACCACATTTTCAAGAAATTGGCAGACCATAGCTTAGTTATACCTGTACTTACAATCCATACTTTTAGCTCAATACAAATAATTGTATATACGTTTATACCCATTCAAACCACACTTATTCCATAATATATAGTTCATACTTTAAATTCAATTCCAAAATTTATACAATTATATACATATATATATTGAGACTTCATATACATATTTTCATAACTTCCATACTTCAATCAAATTCAAAAACCCTATATATTTATATACACATATATTCGAACAATATATAAATATCTTTAATTCATAACATTAGATTCAGTTCACAGTAATTGAAACATACCTTCGAACCACTTATATATATATTCGCACTATATATATGTATTATACATACCTTTGCTTAAAATCAAGAATTTATACCTATGCAACATTCATACTTTAACTAATTTCAATAACTTATATATATATGTATATATATCCTAGCATTATATATACATATACATATACATGCTTATTCAAATATCAACTATACTCTTATACATTTCTTACCTTTATTTCAACCCATAAATCTATACAAGATTATACTTGTATATTCGAACATGCTATATATATAAATATCATCCATACTTCAAAATTTATTCAATCAATATATTTTTAAATATAGCTCAACACAAAATACAATTAGTATACATGTATAAATATTAACTTAAAAACTTTTAATTGCTAATAGACTTACCTCGGATATCAGCGGACACGATCGACTATTCGATTACTTTCGTTTTTCCCCGATCCAAATTCGTTTTCTTCGTTTCTTGATCTAAAAATAATCAAATTTAACCTTTTTATTCATCAAAACATTCAATTAAGTCCAAAAATACATAAATGGGAAATTTCCATTTTGCCCCTAACATTTTACACTTTTTGCAATTTAGTCCTTTTTGCACAAAACACAAAATACACAAAATTTGCCCATACCACACAAGGGCCGAATATTCATGGTTCTCATACAAGTCCACACATTGCATTTATTTCACATTTTAGTCCCTCAAAAATTTATTTTCACAATTTAGCCCTAAATACTCAAATTCATCAAAAATCCCAAGACAAAACATGTTAATCTAAGACATATCTTCCATTATTCATCATCAAACATCACAAAACACAAATATTCATCAATGGCATAACTCAAAATATTCATTAAAATCAGAAATTCAAGCATGGGTCGGGTAGTATTCAAAGCAACGATCTCAAAAACGTAAAAATTATCAAAAACCGAACAAAAACTAACCTTGAATTAAGCTTCAAAAGATGGCCGAACCTAGCTTAGGTTTCTTTCTTTTTCTTTTCTCTAGTTTCGGTCAAAATAAGATGAAAAATGTGGCTTTTAATTTGTTTGTCTTTTAATATATTAACTTTATAATATAATATATTATTATAACCTTTATACATAATATAAAAACTTTAATTTATAAGCATAATGCCATCCACTATCTTGAATAATGGCCTAATTTCCTATTAAGGACTTCACATTATAAAGACATTAGCAAGTTAGCACTTTACACATTAATTAGTCAATTTCACATTTTACGCGATTAAGTCCTTTTATTAAATTAAGCACACAAAAAATAAAATTAATTCACGAAATTTTCACACATGTAAATTAACATATAATAAACACATGAAATAATATTAAAATTTTTTTTTGATTCGAATTTGTGGTCCCGAAACCACTATTCCGATTAGGGTCAAAACCGGGTTGTTACACAATTGCTAAAGATGTCTGGAAGTACTTTGTGCAAAGGAATTGTTGATCCCAGTTTTTCTCGAGGAATCACTTAGACTAGATTAGGACAGATTTGGGGAATTTAGGGTGGATATTGAGGAATGGGGTTCCTTGGCCTACTACTCTTTTTGGTTTGTTAGAATGACACATATGGAAGAATAGTAATCTCTTTGTCTTCCAAGGTTTATCTTGAAATTTTTTAAAAACTATTAAGATATCAGTAAGTTGGGCGAAATAGTACAACAACGCGACTTAAACCTAAACCACACCTAAAACGGTAAACACCTTGAGTATGTAACAACACGGAAATGTAAATTTCATTTCTGTGTTGGTTGTGCACTGCATAGAAATTAATGAATGCCATTTAATTGTGTTTTCAGAGATACTTTATTTATAAAATGACCCTTGTAGGGTTATATTCCTAGTTATGTAAGACATCTATTGCCTCACGCATTTCTATCCACTACAATTATTAGGGATAATTAATGTTAAGAACATGGAAATTTAATTTATATTCTTCACAATTAAATTGAAACATTTATAATTTCCATATCAAGAAATTAATTAATGATTTCATGCAAGTTAAGTCTATCCATATCATCTTCAACATAAATAGAGCCACTAGGTGCTGGACCTAATCACATTTCATGAGTTGGTAAAAATATGGATATATTAATTATGTTTACGTTCATGATTTGGTTACTCACCGTTAAATTGATAATCGTAAGTTTTTTTTTAATCGGTATAATAATATATTTAGTCATCAATACTTATATATTCTATTAATTTGATTTTAATTCTAAATAATTCAATAAATTTAACCCTTCATGTTTGTAAATTCTAACAATTTAATCCTCAATCTTCCTAATCAAAGCTTTTAACTTTTAAAATAGAGGTATTCCACGTCTATAAATTTGTAAACCCCCCCCAAAAAATCTCCAATGAAAAAAAACTATGATATATGTTTATGTTTTACATTGAACCAAATATCGTGCAGACATATGACACTTACCTTTTGGATAAGCAGCTTATTGGTTTTGAGTTTAATGGACTTATATTTGTCTCTGATTTTAACCTTTAAATAAATATAAGTATAATACATATGGGTTAAATTTGATGTATTGATGGTATAATTCGATAATTTATACAATAATACATCGTTTAATAGTTTAAAAAATAAATAAATTTACAGTTACTTATTTTTATTTTGATTGATGTGCTATCGTTTGATTCATTAGTAGTGGATAAAAATAAAATTATATATTGACAATGTACAACCGAATATAAGTAAACATATATAGAAAAAGAAAATATTAAAATCATTTGATAAAAAATCCAATTACCCTTTGTGGTTTGGAAAATACCCAATCACTCTCCTATGGTTTGATGAAAAATCCTCTAACCCTTAAAGATATATTTATTAAATGAGTTTGAAATAAAATAAAAAACAGTTTTACCCTTTTATAAATACTATAGGCTAAAATTATTATCGTGTCATTTTATATAAAATATAAATTTGTATTTAATACAGTATCAATACAATATCAATTACCATTCCATACAGAACGCCTCATAGATGTCAACTTATTAAATGAGACTCATTTGAGCCACATGAACTGGCTCGACTCGTGGAACCTATGAAGAGAAGCTTATTTACTTGAAGCTTCAGTGGCCTAGTGAAATACTCTAATAAAACTAGAGTTACCAAGGTAAATATGATAAATCCTAAAAAGATAAGATTGTATAGAGTTTAAATTTCTCAGGAAAATTAAATATAGATAGGCTCTAATCTCAATATTTGATGTAACTCAAATTGTACTGTTGATTTTGGGGGAATTCAAGTATAGATAGAGTCCTTCCTCCTCATGTGTGAGCTATTTTTCTGTGATTTTTTGTTCGCTCGTAGCTTTTTTTTTTTCGAGTTTACTTCCACTTTGCTTTGATACTTAAGAGAATTCTATAAGAATTCTCATCTCCCGAGTGTAGGCTGACTTAGGCAGAATTTGAACTCAAGAAATCAACTAAGGTCGCGCATTTGCCAGACTAAATATCTAGTCTCGTGATAGATATATAACTTACTTAAAAGATATATAATAATTATATTTTTATAATTTTTAACATTATCCATTATTTACTCATCGTGTATAAAACTTATACACCGCGCATTAAAAAAATACAAACCCACATAAAATACTTATATATAGACTTGGATGATGACACACTATCAGGAGTGAACTCAAAAGAGAAACAAGGGTAAGAATATAATTAAAAATTTTTGAGAGATCAAAGAGTAATTTTATTATGTATTAACGTATTATTTCACCAGTCGTGAAGGGATCAAATAAAAAAATTCATTTTGAGAGGCTAAAGTATAATTTTACAGAAACATTAGCTTTTAATTGGTTGAAATGATAAAGTTAAGATAGCCAGGACTTTGATTAAATCTCTAGATTCCAATTTATATATAAAAAAATATAAACACCTTCAAAATAATATTTGTTATTTTATTAAATGAATGAAAATTTAATAATTTTCTAAATGAGTTGAGACCGGTTGACGAGGGATATCAATTTAGCGCTAGTTTACCATTAAGGTTGAAAAGTGCTTTTCAAAAGTGATTTTTATAATTTTTGACGGTATTTACCACTATTGTCAAAAAGTGATTTTTAAAAAATAAAATGTTCATTTTAGATAAATAAATAAATAAATAAATTATCATTATTGTTTTTTTTAAGAATGCTTACAACTACCCAAAGCCTCTATCCAACTCATAAATAGGAGGATAATATGTTCATCGCACTCGAATCCACGTTCTCCTGTATTGACAACAATATCCATACCAATCGAGTTAAAAACTCAATTCACTAACACATATCATATGAATAATATTGTTAAAATTTTACCTTTTTGACTCGGGTTAAAATCCAGTTAAAAATCAAATTTTAATTTGAAATTTTACCCGTTTATTAAATTTTTTCTGTTGTTCAACTTCAACGGTAAATAAATCCTTAACCCGTGTATAAATATACACGTTAAAATGAGGCTAAAGATTTGGTCTGTATTGGGGAAAAGATGAAGATTGCAGAGGCCAGCGTTTTACTTGTGACATGCATTGTCCTGTTTTCAGGTTACTCTTCCTTTCTCTAAAACACAAAAAAAAAAACACTCGACAAACATGTTTTAGACAAGAAATTAAAGATGGTTAATTACTGTCTAATTAATTTTCTGTTAATCTCTTTTGGTTCCAATGCAGGACATGGCGTCTTTTCTTTCTCCTATGACTATTCTGCAACAATGGAGGCAAGTACATTATCATCTTCTACCTCTGGACTTTTCCTGTTCTGCTAATGGCCAAAACCTTTGCTTCGTTTTTAATGTTTTTCATTTTGAAGCTTTTTGAAAGAAAAAAGAAAACTATTTTTTAATGCCGATGTGGTATCTGTTTACAGTACAAAGAAGAGATTGCATCGGAACAATCGGCAATGATGTTGTTATTATTAGGGTTAATTGCACCAAACCTTTCAAACTATTGCCCAGATTCTATCTTGGTCCTTACTTCAAATAGTTCTAGCCATCAATTTAGATGTTAAATATTAGTTCGGATCTAACGTAAAATATTTTTAAAACACATGGACTAAATTGTAAATATGTATATACTTGCCATATGGACATTATCATCACAATAGACACTATCATCAAAAAGTTTGAGCAATTTATGCTATAGGTGTGCACATGTTTGCAATTTGACCAACGTGTTTTAAATAGGAATAATGCAACATTTAATCCTTAAACTTGGCAAGTTTTCTCAACTTGATCCTTGAACTTTATTTTTGTACACATTTGTCCTGAACTTGGTAATTTTTTTTTCAATTTTGGTTTATGTGATGATGTGGCACTTTGAGGTCATGCCACATCATCACCTAAATTTTTTATTAAAATTATAATTTTTAGGTGATAACATGGTACAATATTAGAGTTTCACATCATCACATTAAACAAAATTAGGAAAAGTTACCAAATTCAGGAACTAATGTGGACCAAAAAGATGTTTAGGGATCAAGTTGAGAAAAGTTACCAAATTCAAGGACTAAATATTATTTTATCCGTTTTAAATATGCTTGTGCCACAGTTGAGCTGACATTTAACTACTAAGCTGACAGTGAGGCTCACGAAATAACTTGATTAATAGGGTACTATGCTTGGAGCACTCAATTAAAATTTTTAAAGTTTAAGAATCAATTTACAATTCAGACCATATTTGGAGGATGGTCGGTCGAATTAACCCTTATTAATGTTAAGAACAATGTAATTATGATCAGTGGTTAATTATGAAACATGTCAACTGAAAACTGTATCATCGTCAACCAGTGCTTGGCAGCGCCCAAGAGAGCTCAATATGGTGGAGGGATGATTGGGTTCAATCAAAGAACAAATGGATCCACATTGTCGAGTGAATTAGGAGTTTCAAATGATGGGTTACACAATACAACACTCTCATTGAAGACTGTAAAGCTCGAGAAAGGAAATTTATATACATTTTCAGGTAAATATATATAACATGAAATGTAATTTATTGTTTTAATTGATGGATTATATTCCCAATGATTAGATTAAAGTAATTGATTTGCTTGAATGATGAAATATTATTGAAATATTCAGCTTGGGTTCAAATCAGCAATGGGAGTGAAAGTGAGACTGTAGCTGTTGCATTCAAGGCTTCTAATGGTGAATTGGTACATGGAGGTGAAACTATGGCTAAACAAGGGTGTTGGTCACTGTTAAAAGGTGGCATAGTTGCTGAATTTACAGGCGTTGTTGAGATTCTTTTGATGGTAGTTGTTTCGGTTTATTCAGTATGCGGTTCGTGTGTCGAAAAATGTCTTTTTCGGGACGAAGGGACCTCATGTTTTTTGCATGAATGCAGAGCAAAGCAATGGAGATTCGAGTCGATAATGTTTCGTTGCAGCCGTTCACAGCAAAGGAATGGAGATCCCACCAAGACAAAAGTATTGACAAGGTAATCAGGATCAATCGTGTCGTGTTTATTGCGGTTGTGTACTTAAGTTTAGTGAATTTGATTCAGGTTCGTAAGAAGAAGGTGAGTTTCAAGGTAACATATGCCAATGGAACTGCGGCTGATGGTGCTTTGATCTTGATACTTCAAACCAAGTCCGGTTTCCCATTCGGATGCGGAATGAACCATTATATCGTCACGGATGAAGCTTATCGGCAATGGTTCGCCTCGAGATTCAAGGTTACCAGTTTCACCAACGAGATGAAATGGTACAGCACTGAAAAAACACGAGGCGTAGAGAACTATACCGTTGCGGATGCAATGGTGAATTTTGCCGAACAAAATGGGATTTCCATTAGAGGTCATAATGTTTTCTGGGACAATCGTGTAATGCAGCCTAAATGGGTTAAAGACCTTCCACCGGCCGAGCTAATGAACGCTGCAACTCGAAGGTTGAACTCGGTGGTTTCGAGATATGCAGGACGGTTAATCGGGTGGGATGTAATGAATGAGAATCTACATTTCAGATTCTTCGAGGACAAACTCGGGGAAAACGCATCTTCAATGTTCTACTCGATGGCTTACCATCTCGATCCGAGTATGACTCTTTTTATGAACGAGTACAATACAATCGAAAACAGCAAGGATCATACAGCAACTGCTTGTAAATACAAGGAGGAACTTGAGAAGATCCTTTCATTTCCTGGCAATGCAGGCTTGAAGGCAGCAATAGGATTAGAAGGCCATTTTCGTGATCCGAAACCGAACATAGCTTTCATGAGATCAGCTTTGGACATTCTAGGAACAATGGGGTTACCTATATGGCTTACGGAAGTCGATGTCGGTGGTGGACCAGATCAGGTACTGGGACCAGATCCGATTAACACAAAACATAAATCATAAACATGTACTAATTGTCTTTTTATTTTTATTTTTTTTGTGACTAGGCACACAACTTGGAAGATATACTAAGGGAGGGCTATTCTCATCCTGCAGTTGAAGGGATTATCATTTTCGGCGGTCCGATAGCTGCCGGATTCAAGTGTATGACGCTGGCAAATTATGATTTCGAACCTACGCCTGTCGGAGAAGTTGTAGACAAGTTGATTAATGAGTGGAAATCTGGGAGGAGACAAGTTAGAACAGATAGTAGAGGAATGTCTGAAATTTTACTCTTTCATGGTGATTACAGGGTAAAAGTGAGCCATCCTTTGATTAACAGTTCAATGAGTATCAACTTTAAGGTAACGAAAGAGACAGAAAACATTACTGTCTTGCTTCAATTTGATGCTTGAATTGTTGTTGTAAAGCTCAGATTATGGCTAGTAATAAAAGTCTTTTGAAGATCTGTTATAAAATTTTACCATATGATGACTTGCAAATGTAGGTATAACCATTGAGATAATTTTGGGGATAAAATCGAACATAGATACTTCGGGTATAATACTGGACCTGTTGCGCCATACAAAAATACTCCTAGCTTAATACTGGACTTGCTGGGAAGGTTCATAGGTAAAATTTTACAGATTTATCTCCGAGCATCGAACTCCCCTACAGTTGGATACCATTAGTCACTTTCATGAACCAAGAAAAAACAACCGGACTGTTGAAAGGGCAGCCATGAACGTGAGCTTGCCGATTTTGTAAGTACCCATGTTGCTTCCAGGATGCTTCCTTTTTATTTGTTTCGAGTACCCCTACCATTGTTTCTCACACTTGTTTTCACAAAAATGGTCTCCACTCTCTATAATACAACAAATTTAATAAATGCTTTCATAGATTTTGGAGAATATGGGAATTTTGAACAAAGTTCCCTCAACCTACTGTAGTAAAAATATCGTGGGGGTTTTTGCATTAAGAGTCAAATTGTATTTTATCTCTCTACTCAAAAAATGGAAAATTAGTTCATGTACATTATATTAAAGAGCAAATAAGTCATTTCTGTTATTAAAAACTAGTCATTATATGTTAGCATGAGGTACACATGGCGTGTTATTTCATTAATTGCGCCAGGTTTTAACAGTATAAATAGATGAAATTTTTAACAAAAAGTATCGATTTGCTCTTTAATCTAATTTACAAGAACCAGTTTGCCCATTTTCTGAATAAAAGGGACAAAATGCAATTAGACTCTTCATAATACTTTTACCAACGGCCACCAATATAGTCGGGCGTTACTAAACTACCACATATATTATATTGCGGATCAATCTCATGTTTTAGGGATGAGGTGAACATCTTTGACCAATGTTGTGCTAGAAGAGAAAAAAGAAATAGAGCATCTTTCGTGACGGAAAATAGGTTAAAATATGCTATTTAGTCCTTATATTTTAAAAGTTAAAAATTCAAGCATTTTATTTTTTTAATTTAAATTTTTTATCGCAATCATAATCGTCGATGATAGTTTTTATCAAAATTTATCAATTTAAAATATTATATCAATCATATGTCACATGATATAAAAACAACCTACTGCACGTGCCATGTCTATAAATTTTGACGAGAAATGCTAACAATATTAGTAATTAAAATGAAAATTTTTAAATGATAAAAAAAGTAAGATACTTAATTTTTTTTATTTTTAAAAAATAGAAATTAAATCAAAGAATTAGCAATATATGTATAACCCACATGGTTTTGATAAAGACACCTGCTTTGATTTGTCAATTCGCAATGGCAACACTTTTAACCCAATACCCAACCGCCCAAATAATTTTCATTCTTTTATTTGTCTTATTTTCATTAAAAAATTTGTCCTAATACTCTTTCACAGACCAAACCGACCAAAAATATTTAAAATGTTAAAATATCTAATTCCACTCCTTTTTAAAAATATCTCCAAATAATTTTTTTTGTTGATTGAGTCTTAGCTCGATTGAGTTGAGTATTGATGTCAATGTAAGACGGCGTGAATTTGAATGCGTTGAAGCGCGTTATCCTCTTATTTATGGCTTCGGGAGAAGCTGTAGATAATTTTAAAACTTTTGTCAAAATAAATCAATATAGTCAGAATGATGATGAGATTGTTAAAAAAATTATTTTCTTTCAAAAATAAAATTATTTTACTATTAAAATATATTAAAAATATTATTTTTATAATAAAAATATTATTTATGACTGATGGGATTACAAAAAGTGGGGTAAGATAGAAAATTTAAAAAAAAAATTATCTAGAAGCTGAAAATATACCTTGACAAAAAGAATAAATTAAAAAATATATGGTATAGTTTAACCTTAAAAGAGAAAAGATTATATGAACAAGCACACCACGTAATTCTGAAATTTTTTTAATTATTTAATAAATTTTTTCATATCATTGATACATAAACCTAAACTTGAATTCCGAACTTGAATTCGAAACCCTGAACTCTAAACTTAGCATTTTGGTTTAAGGTTTAGGCTTCAAGGTTTCGAACTTGGGTTCAATGTTTAGGTTCGAGTTTAGGGTTTAGGTTCAGAATTTGAGATTTAGATTAAAAAAAATTAAAATTATGTGCTAATGACATAGAAAAAAATTATTGAAATATCATCAAATAATTAAAAAGAGATACAAAAAAAATCTTCTCTCTAACCTTAAAAGTTAATTCAAAAATTAATTAAATTTAGCAACGAAGAATATTAAATTTAATTGTTTTTTGGTTCCTTTTCTTTTTGAATCCATATTCCGATAAAAATTGGATTTCAAAATTAATGCGAATGGAATATAATTTTACCAGTAATTAAAAAAAAACAGTTGGAATTGGATTGAAATTATATATTCAGATCATTATTATTTTTTGATATTATTTATTTAATATTTTACCAAAAAATAATTTACTTAAATATTCGTAATTTAAGTTTATCATCAAGTGACGTGGCTTGCTACGTATCTTTAAAAAAAATGGAAAATATATTTAAAAGTTATCCGATAGAACCTGGAGATTGCAACTAAAAGAGCTGGATTGTAGTGTTTTAATTCGAAGAAATCACTGCCACTCATACGGCGTCGTTTTACTCCTACCCAAAAAGTACTTTTGTTTTATCTTGTAACTCATTATTCAATCTCCGTATTATGCGTGAACATCACGCACCACACAGATATCGCCAAATATACAACAGAAACCTTCACGATTGGCTTAAATTCTTCACTCCCCCTTTTTTGCGCGTGAAAACCAGCGAGGGAACATTCTGTTTTTTTTCGTGGTTTATTTATATATTTTTATCATTATATATTTCCCTGATTTTAAATAGCGAGGGAATTCAATCATTGTAAAAAAAGCGAATAATTTTTATTTAATGTTCTTTTCGACGGATCTTAGCAGCTCAAAGTTGAAACCCTAATTTTCTTGAATTTTTTTCTCATTCGAAAGGAAAGATGGGATTATGGGAAGCTTTTCTCAATTGGCTTCGAAGGTAAGTTTCTCTTCCTTGTTTGGTTACTGAGAAAATATAGATTCTTTGTATTATTTTTTTCACTTTATTCGTTTCTTCCGTTTTTCTCCTTTTTTACTTTCTCGAATCCAGGAAAAAAAGCCATTTGCTCAACGATCAATATATTTTTATTGAATTTCACACATAATATTTTAATTGATTGGATTAAGCATATAGAAGTGTGGAATATCTGTCTTGTTGGTTGTTTTTGTTTATTGGATTTGAAAGTGGAATTTATTGTTTTTGTTTCTTGTTGGATTTCCTTCCCTTTAATGCAGCTATTTTTGAATGATAAAACAATGCATTCTTTTTATATGCAATGTGATAATTGCCTTTTAAGAAACTTTGTTAATTACATTATTAATATGCATAAGTTAAACATGCTTTTGTATGGCTGTGATTGTAGACTAGATTTGAAATTTTAAGCTATTGTTCAGATATTAATTGCTTGATGGCTAGTTTTGATTGATTATAGACACAGTTGCCTAGCTAGCTACAAGGTTTTGTTAACCATTGTGTTGAAGTGCTTGGTTTGGTTGCTTTTGAAAGATAGCTAGGAAAATATCTTCTTTTTTCTTTTTCTTTTTTGACATTTATGCTCTAGGTGCTTGGGTGTTTTGAATACTGGAATAACATACATGTGTCCTTTTGGTGTAATCTAAGCAAATTATGTCCATTGTAGTGTGAGTTCCAGTTTTTTGGGTATTGCAGTTGGGAAAGTGATAATTCAGCTGGTGCTGACAAGGGAGGGTTATCTTGCTGAAGTACTTGAGATAAGGATGGCTTGTCATATTGAGATTGTCTAGTTGGTGACCATAGGGGTTATGGTCTGGTATTAATGATGATAGTGTTGATATGAACAATAATCAATTAGGAGAATTAGTCAATGACAGGGTTCTTGAGGATTAGTTCTTGATTGAGGCATAGCTGGTTTTACATTATATGGTTTTCTTCAACGGGATAATAAACTACTACAGCATCATTTCATTCTCCTCTGTTGTTTTTTCTTCTCTAGTCCAAATTAGCGAACTGTCAAAGATCAGTGTCTGTCATGTACTAGGAATTTTGACCTAGGGTGACAAAGGGAAGGCTTTAGTTGTTGCTGGTGGGTCTGGCAAGAGGGTTGTTTAGTTATTAATTATCTTTTTGGGAGAGGTGGGGTGTGATTGGCTGAGGCAGCCCAAAATTTATCCTGTTTCTTCTGACCATTTTACTTTTTTGCATGTTTTTATGTATATCCAGGGAACACCTTACAAGTTTATGAGAGCTCTTGATGCATGTTTCTGATTGGCCTTCCCTTTTACATACTAATCAATTATATTTGGATTAAATTTGCCATTGTCCTTTCTTATTTTCTTTCTCTTTTCTTGTAGTCTCTTCTTCAAGCAAGAAATGGAGCTATCGTTAATAGGCCTCCAGAATGCTGGAAAAACGTCCCTAGTTAATGTCATTGCAGTAAGTGAATATCTAGATCAGTCATAACTGTGTTTTGTTTGTTAGTATCCTATTCTTTTAGCTTGTTCTGACAACTGGACTTCTTTGTCTGCATCTTATATCAAGACCGGTGGATATAGTGAAGATATGATACCAACGGTAAGTCATATGGGAAAGAGCCTATACCAACATTCATTCTTGAGAAGTTTGTCATTTGCACTCAATAAGTTTTTGTTTTGGTGGGTTTTGTTCCTTTTTATTTTCATGACATCTCATCTGTTTGCAGGTAGGATTTAATATGAGGAAGGTAACAAAAGGAAATGTCACTATAAAGTTATGGGATCTTGGGGGTCAACCAAGGTTTCGAAGTATGTGGGAGAGATACTGCCGTGCTGTTTCAGCTATTGTGTATGTCATTCGTACTTTCTTAGCTACCATATTTATCTTTATTGGATGAACTTGGAACCTCTTACACCGTTTAGTGTTTTTATGATATATGTGCCTTTTATTCACAGAAAATTGTTCTGCATAAGAATTATCATTGTTTTGAGAATACGCTATGCATACTACATATCAAAGAATATTAGACTCTAGATTCCTAGAAACAAAAGCCATTTGTTTGTTTTCTGACTAAAGATATTTGTCTTCCATGGATGGCATCCTATTGGAAATTACAAGAAAAAGTTCCCTTTGTTGATTGATATATTTTCACATCCTAATTTCCACCTCCATCTTATTGCTGGATTTGAACTAATTTTATTTTCTTAAAAAGCAGCCTCTATGTAAACAATGTTCTTTGTCCATCTTATTATTGGGCTTGCATTAACTTTATTTCTTAAAAATAACCTCTACATAAACAATGTCCTCTGTCCATCTTATTTCTAGTGTTCAACTAAGTCTGTTCTTATATCTTGACTTCCCCTATCTGCATTTATGAACAATTGTTAGGCAGGAAAGGCAAAGTCCAAAAGTTGTAGTCATGCATGTACTGTTGTAGTGCTGGTGTAAATTTACAAATATATCTGAATGTATAGTTGAGGGCAATAAGAAGTAGGGAAGGATCTATATAGCACAGAATTGTGGGATATGATTTGGATCTTTACATTCGACAAATATATCTTTACACACAATTGGCTGCCTCATCACTCGACACCACCCGTTCTTATAATTTCCTTTCAGCTACCGTTTGTCTTAAATTCCTACAGATTTAAGGTAGCATTTTGCTTTGTGAGACTTGCAAATTACTCATGTGGGAAGTATACATTGATATATGATATCTGTCTTATTACCTTCTGCACGTAAAGTTTTCACCAGTATGTTGTCTTCTTAATGATGTTCAACTAATTCTAACCATGATTTTCTGCAATTTACAGATATGTCGTGGACGCTGCCGATAATGATAACTTATCTGTCTCGAGAAGAGAACTCCATGACCTGTTAAGTAAACCCTCATTAAGTGGTATTCCCCTACTGGTTCTCGGAAACAAGATTGACAAGTCTGAAGCCTTGTCTAAGGAGAATTTGACAGAGCAAATGTAAGTTTAGAGTTAAAAGTATTGCCGTAGCCTGACATAACCCGTTGTCAAAATTATTGCCAGCCGAAACTGTTAATGTGACCCCATTTATGTTATTAATTATTGCTTTACAATGTGAATTTTCGATAATGCAGGGGGCTGAAATCCATTACAGATAGAGAGGTTTGTTGCTATATGATCTCATGCAAGAACTCTACCAACATCGATACAGTGATCGATTGGCTGGTGAAGCATTCAAAATCAAAGAATTGAAGCATCTTTCATCCATGGTGGTCCAATACATGACTTTGCTGTCTGCTTAACAGGGTTTCTCAATGTCTGAATGACACCATTGTCTTAATTTTCCAACATGGTTCGAATCATAAGTATTATATATATTTGTTTGGTGGGTGAGTGAGTGAGTGAGGACATAAATTTGTTTTATCCTTCTTGTGTACAGATATTAGTGTTTTCTTACAAACGAAGGATTTCGATGCATTTTTAGTTCCATTCGTAGGCAGTCATGCATATCCCTTTTTATAGGAATATGATTTAAAATTTTTTTTAAATAATACATATTATTATATGGTATAATTTGAAATTTAGTTTTTATAGTTTACATCTTTTATTAATTTATCTTTAAACTAATTTTTAACTTAACTTTTAAGTTATATTTCATCATCAATTAGTCAATGAATAATTACTCTTTAAATGTCATTTTTTAATACTTTTGTTATAAGTTTAGATTATATTTGTTCTTTTTTACACAATACTTAAAATTATTCGTAGCTCTTTCTCAACTCACACATTTTTTTACATTGGTAATAATATTCAAATGAATTGAATTAAGATTTAATCGATAAAAAAGTAAAATTTATTAAAGTGAAAAACTTGTGGTATTTATTTTTAAAAAATATGAATTTAACCGCCAAAAGGAATGTTTCACCTTTGACACCAAAATCCATTCACTTTTCAGTCACCCTTCACATTTCGCATGACCCTTTCTCTGTCCCTCCGGTTTCGGCAAAAAGCCAGCTACGGAACTAAACGGGAAAGACACCGGAAATTTACCCTATCGGAAAACCGCGAAATCCTCAAAAACTAAACAGTAATCGCATATATGTTGCCTGGTATGCAGATGATTTTTGCTCAACCGTAAGTACAAGTTCACCAATTTATTTTTCAGAGTTCTATTGAAATTCTCTGATCTTTTTTTTTTTTTTGGGAACCTGTTGGAGCCTAGGGTTAAGCTAACCTTTTATAATTTATTGATATATTATGTTAGAAACAATTTTGTTGGAACTTCGTTTTGATTGAATTTTTTCACCGATGATGATAAGATTAGCTGTATGAAATTAGATTAAAATGTTTGCATTTAAAAAATTGCAGGTTGGTAGTTAATTGTAAGGAATTTTGTCAGGAAACAAACTAAACTGTAAATGTCATTAAGTTTTCTACATTATTATACTCTTAATTGAAGTTGACTTGAGGTTGGATTATGAATTATGATCATCAATTATTACAGATTCTAAAACTTGGGGAAAAAAAACAAGGGGCATTCCGAGAATCGAACTCGGGACCTCTCGCACCCAAAGCGAGAATCATACCACTAGACCAAATGCCCGCTTCCGCTGTGATTGGTTAATAATTCCTACTTCTTATGATCAAGTTCCCGCTAAATGATGACTTGTGAACATTTTAGATGCTAATTTAATTCTTAAAGAAAATGGTGAAAGGTGAATACGGACGGGGCAGTGAGAAGGGAAGGATGCTCGAGCTGCTGCAGGGGGTGCTATAAGGGACTGCCGTGGACGATGATTGTTGGGATTCTCAAGATGCATCGGCTCATCATGCTCGGTTATGGAAGCCGAGCCGTGGGGTGCGTACAATAGAATTTCATAGTGCAGTGCTACGGTCTCAGAGGAAGATGGTCCTGCGAGGGTGGGAGGTGAAGGTACGGCATTCGTGTAGGGAGGGAAATAGATTAGCGGATGGCATGGCGGCTTTGGCCATGGGAAGACCAGTTGGGATGCAGGTATACTCCACTCCACAAGTTGGGGTACATCTTTTGCTCGCAGATACTCAATGAATGTCGACACTGAGGCTTTTAAACTTATAGTTTGCTGGTATATTGGTCAAATTGGCTGTTATCAACTGGCCATAAAATGTAATGTCCTAATAACCTCTTGTTTGTGGACTTTCTGTAAATAAGGTACTTTATCTACTTCAGCTGCTAAAGAGCCATTTGGTAATTCAACTAAGGATGCTGAAATATATCCCTCCTTGACCAGGTTTTTACACCTTTGCAGTGCGTCACCGCACTGTTTTATTCAACTAAGGATATGGTTGTCAGATTAAAAGGTAAAAGAATAAACTTTTGAAGATACAAAAAATGCACCATTTTTTTACAGCTTAGAAATCCTGTAAGGAAAACAAGTGGATATGAAGTTACTGTGTTATATAGGGTTATTATAAATAAAAACCAAATGGGGGGCATTCCGAGAATTGAACTCGGGACCTCTCGCACCCTAAGCGAGAATCATACCACTAGACCAAATGCCCGCTTCTGGAAGCTCGTTATTGGTTTTCACTAATTATCATAGTCTATTAACCAAGTGAGCGTCCCTTTTAGCTTTTTGTTTTCAGATTTAGGGTAAACTAAATACAAGATTTATGGATTATGTTCATATTTTTCTGACATTATAACTTAAATGCTGGCCTAATTGATCAATAAGCTAATCTTTAAACCATTTTTCAGGAAGTATTTGGACATGGTCCTGAATTGTGTGGTGTTAGTCCATTTTTCTTTTAACAGGTGATGGCAGATCTAATGTTTCCCCTGATATTACCATGATTACAGGTCAGTGGGGCTATAAGCTTTGCCCAACTTCCAAAAATAGCATTATTATTACAATTTTAAAACTAGCAATTTCAATGCTTGAAAAGCAGATCATGTTGAGGTCCATAATACAAACTGTATGACAGAAACTACAAAGGGAGTAAGCAAAAAGGTTGAGGGGCATTCCGAGAATCGAACTCGGGACCTCTCGCACCCGAAGCGAGAATCATACCACTAGACCAAATGCCCACCGAGTTGTTTGTCAGATTTCACCATTTTTTTTATTGTTGTTTTAGAGACGCACCCTACAAATGCTAATTGTTATTGATAACTGAACCTCGTGCCCTCAAAGTCCCAATATGAAACGCAATTAATAAAGGCTTTTAGAACTTAATTCATAGTGGAATCGGTTAAATTATTAACTTTTTAATCGGTTTGATTGGTTTATGATTAAACTAAATAATATTATAAAAATTTAATTAAACCATAAGTTGGACTGATATTTTAGTTGGATTTAATTGATACGTACGAATTTACGGATTAATTAATCTAATTCCTTTAATGAACCAATATTCTAATTGATTCATATCCAATCGATTTGGTTCGGCTCAAATAATATTACTCTATTTATTTATGCCTGCATACTTCCCATTAGATCAAATTAATAGATATGTTAATGATTTTTATTCTAAAATTGAACCAAGTTAAAAATAGTCTGTTCGATCGATTGAGTCTTACTTTGATTGGCATGGTCATTGTTGTCAATGTAGGAGGATGTGAATTCGAGTCTGCTGAAGCACGCTATCCTCTTATTTATGGGCTGGAAAAGATTATGGATAATTATAGACATTATATTATGTCCTATACCAGATAAAAAAGAAAAGATTATATCATATCATGCTCCCATTAATCATAATAATTTATTAATAGAAGTAATTAAGTAAAGAAAAAAAAAGTAAAAAGATACAACAATGAATCCAGCTGGCTTTTTCATGATTAAATTCTTCTGATTCAATTTCTTTTAAGGCCCCTCACAAAGGAAAAGTTCTTTTTCTTAAAAGAAAAAAAAAAGCAGTTGATTTACCTAAAACTTCTACATTACCATGCATGATCTTGACTAATAATTTTTCACCCTGTTCATGTCTAATTTGGAATCTCTTGATGCTTGTACATCTTTTCGAAAAAGATTTGTTCAAAGTTGACCGACTCTTCATCTAATTGGTATTATTTTCGAATCAAGCTCGGGTTTATCTTTCGATTCTATAAAAAGTTTGAGCAGGAGTGCCTTGTTGAATTGGGTCATTAGCTCACCCACCAAAAGGACACGAGTGCCGTGCGTTAACATTGTTAAAAGTCATTTTGTTAAATTCAATTTCATTGCAATGTCATTTTTTTCAGTTTCATTGCTATTTAGTGAATATAATTTTTTATTTCAAAACATCACACCAACCAACAGATTTAAAAAATAATAATGTTAATCTTTTTTTTCAAAGTAAAAGGACTAAATTTTTAAAAATAAAAGTACAAAGATTAAATTTCAAAATTTTAAAGAATACAAGGATGTATGGTATATGTTAACCTTTTTGCAAGAACCCAAGGACATAACCAAATTTTAGGTTGTAGTTAGTACCATGTTACCTTTGACATTGATCTAACATACATTAAACAATTTTAGTTACTAAGAATTGATTGTGAATCATTGAAATTTTCATCTTCTTACCCTCACATTTTACAATTTTATTTTGGGTCCTTAATCACAATTATGAAAAAGGGAAGGATGGGGTCAATTTAAAATGAAAAATAAAGTAAAAAACAAAAAATTACAGATTGAAATGTAAAGAAGGTGTTGCAGGAATTGCTTAAAAGGAGGAGAAAAATGATAGCAAAAGTGGGGGCACCTCTTTTTCTTTTTTATCAAATCTGTCTATAAATCTACCTTTTTTAAAAAAAACAATTGTTGCCCACAATTCACTGCATCCTCTATATTAACAATGATGGAGTTGTAGACGGGAAGAGAGAATAAAAAACTAAAAGAAAGAAACTAAGCCAAAAAAAAAAGAAGGAAGGACTGAGTTGAATAATATTGAAAGGTTAGTGAGTTGGAAAATAACATAAAAATGGCAACATTTGCAGGGACTCAACAAAAATGCATGGCCTGTGACAAGACTGTTTACTTGGTTGATAAGCTCACTGCTGATAATAGGGTCTTTCACAAAGCTTGTTTCAGATGCCACCATTGTAAGGGTACTCTCAAGGTAATTAACCCAATATTACGATCATTTATGGGGGTTTTTTTCCAATTATATGCATATTTTCTTTTGGAATTTGCATTTTTTGGTATATTAGAAACTTGAATTGGACCCTTTTTTTTCTTTTGCAGCTTAGCAATTACAATTCTTTTGAAGGGGTGCTTTATTGCAGGCCTCACTATGATCAACTCTTCAAAAGAACTGGCAGTCTAGACAAGAGTTTTGAAGGTAAAATTGCATTGTAAACCCTTGTTTGATTTGGTTTTCCTTGGGTTTAGACCTCCGATCAAGGTCATTGATGGATCTTGACATTAAATTTTAGGTTTAACTAAAGTTTTTTTCAATAAGGATTTAATAAGAATTTTCAAAAAAAAATTGAAATCTTAATGAAAGTTTAGAAAAACTTTGAGGGGTCTAATTAAACTTCTATCTTTATCTTTGGTATCCAATAGTCACATTGAGTTTCAACTAAATTTCTATCTTTAAATGAGGACAAAGTTCTCCCAATACGGTTTTCTCCATTCACAAGACTCGAATCTGAAACCTTACTTAAGAGATATTGAATTCCTTATTACTCGACTCAGTATACCTTTAAACAGAGGCAAAAGTATCTCAACATTGTTGTTTCCATTCACAGAACTCGAACTTAAAACCTTACTTAAAAGCATTAAACTCTTTTATCACTCGACTCAACAAATTGTAATTTTTTTTATTAACATTTATTACTATACATGAGAGGATTCATTAAACCATTTGCTCTAATTTCTTTTTTTAATGTATGATTCTTTTAGGAACACCAAAGATTGCCAAACCTGAAAAACACATAGAAAATGAGGTAATTCTTTGTAATTTTTTTTTGATATTCTACCACCAAACTAACACATATACTAATGTCTAGCCATTGATTGTTTAATTGTATGGCAATAGAATGCACAGAAAGTGGTGAATTTATTCGGTGGAACCAAAGAAAAATGTGTGGGATGCAATAAGACTGTCTATCCAATTGAAAAGGTGAATAAAAACCCAGATATTTTATTACAAAATATATGCAATTAAGCATTAATCAAAAATGAAAATTTCATTACAAACTTTTGTTCTTCTTCAAAAAGGTTACTGTTGATGGGACATCATACCACAGAGGCTGCTTCAAATGCAGCCATGGAGGTTGCACTATTAGTCCATCAAATTACGTTGCACATGAAGGCAAACTTTATTGTAAGCATCACCATGTTCAGCTCTTTAAGGAAAAAGGAAACTATAGTCAACTTGAAGGTGACCGACAAGAAGAACCCATCACTGAGAAACTTACATCCATGGAAATTGCTGCTGAGTCATAGTTTATGAGTTGCCGCCCGAGTCAGATCATTTATTGCCATTGCTGAGTCGGTTTGTTCCCATGGGTTTTTCCTTTTCTTTTCTAATGTATTAGTTCATATATTTCACAATCTCCTCTTGCAAGATGTGTTTGTTCATCGGGATTTGGGTTAATATATTTTTGTAAGTGGAGTGCTAGGTTTGAAAATAAGACTCCTCTTTACTCATGGTTTGTTTTCCAGCATTTGATTGTGGAAGTATTATGATGATTTTGGCTTTTCTAATCGCAAAAATGGGAATGGATTTTATTTTTTTATAATCTTTATTCATGTCGATTGAATTACGGATAAAGTGATAAAAATTTTGTGTTAAAATTTTCATTTAATATTAATTTTGAGTTCCATCTTTGAATAATCCCTATTTGTAATATGTTCGATCAACTTCATTCAACGAATGAACCCGCTAACTAAATAGACATTGATTCCCACCTATGTAACACATAGGATAATCGCCATGCATATAGAAGATTCAAGAAGTATAAACATGTGGTTTCTACAACTTGTATAAAAGATCAGAATGATCCACGAATGTTTCTGCAATGAACTTAACAGAGTTAGAAATCGAAAAAGAAAGAAGAAAAGATGGAGAAGAAAACATCATAATAAAAGCAACTATAATGGCTGACAAAGTGATGAATGCTGTAATGATGAGCAAGCACAGCTGCACAAGGCTGTACATAAAACTATTCATATACTACATCTGCGGAAGAAAGTGGGATTTTGGTTCCATGGGGCTGTTCTTTTTTTCTTTTTTCCTTTTTTTTTCTTTTTTTTGCCTCCTACAGAGACTACACTATTCAGTTCTTTAGTTAAAATATACAACTCAATTTCAAAAAGTTACAAAATTTTTTAAATTTTTCGAAAATTTTTGTTTAAGTCACTAGGCTATTAAAATCATTTCTGTGCAGCCTTCTTTATTTGTAAATTTCCGACATTGACCAGCAAATAGACTTGGATCTAAGTAATGTTCTTTTACTCATCGATGGGTCCTAATCAACTGTATCAATTGTCTAATTGTTGCTCACAACTCGCTAGCTGAACCCTTTTAAAAATAAATTTAGAAGCTCAGTGACTAAAATAAAGGCTCTCAAATAATTCAGTAACTATTTTAAAACTTTTTAAAGTTGGGTGACCAAAATATAAATTTACTAATAGTTTAAAAACACAAATACCCGATTCCAAATTTAAAGCCATGATCGTCGTTCAATCTACTATCGATTCTCTTCACAAAACACACACTTAAACTCAATTCTCCAATCACAGGCAACTAGCCTTTTTATGCTATGCTCCGTAGCATAACACTATCGTAATCCACCTCACCTTCATAAGGATAAAATCCAAAGCTGCTAAACTATTCGTTACCAAGATCACCCGTCTCACCTTCATCTTCCTTACCAACATCTATCTATTATACATACCTCATAATTCAACCTCAATAATAATACAAATCCCTATATTCCGTGCAAAACCAGATTGTCAGACACCATTCTCATCTTGGATAGAGCCTCCAGCTACTGCATAACCCCTCTCAAGCACCATCTGTGTTGACTTTAGTCCATCCTGATTTAGGACGCTGCCAACAAATTGACTGTCATGTCATCTCCTGTTCTTTGTTATCCAGCCCATCTGTATTATGAACAGCATCACAGAATTCTGGACTCAATCGTCATGCCTTGTTCAGCGTACTTTCCCACTCAGAGAAATTCTCATTAACCCTGGTTTCGTTGTAGCCATAGACACCAGCATAACAAACCGAAAACCACATCCCAATTGTCATCATTCAAAACAAAGCATTCCTGCCTAGTTATATTGGCATGAATCCAACCAACTAAATTAAGGCCTAAGAACTCGTTCAATCTGTCATTCTTCACCACTCGGCTCCAAAGACCCGCCGCAGACAAGCACCTTCACAAAATATGATCCATATCCTCCATCCTAGATTCACATTGACTACACCAGGGACCGTTGTAATATATCTTCGCCATCTTTTAGCATTCCTCAATCCTCAACAGGTTGACATGAGCCATAAGCCAAAAGAAATACTCTCATGACCCCCTAATCTTCCAAATCGCCTGCCACTGTTTATCAATACCTCGACCAGGTTCCTCACTCAACAATTCATATGCTGAGGAGTGAACATGGATCCTTTGTTCCATCTCCAACCAGGTTAAGTTTATAAAATTAAAAATTTTAACTAATGTATCGTTTACACTAATTCATACTCACTCTTTTAATTATCGTTTTAACTAATTTAATTGGTTAAGTTAATTGAGCAAGATATATAATTAAATAAATATTTGATTAAATTATAAATTTAGTTTGATGGATGAACGGTGAAAAAATTCAAAAAAATACATCAAGTCAAAATATGTTATCATCTAATTAATTGATAATGTCTATGTCTATCATCTAAATAATTTTTTTTAAGGTTGACGATCAAAGTTCACCCAACACTTGTTAGATATTTGGTAATGTACAAAACTATAATCTTAAATGGCAATGCAAACCCACTGAAAAAACCATTAAATCATGAATACCAATTAAACCATTATTCTCCCTACATTTCATAATCATTATAAATAAAACTGAATTTCCACCCATAATATATCAACCGAAATAATGTATGTGCTCAACTGATCTGTGACTCAGTGAGTTAAATTCCCATAACATAGCAATATTCCCTTTGTTTCAAAATCTATTTCTAAATGGCAGTTCCTAAAAAGAAAAAATTAAGCACAAAGATGACACTATATAAGATATTGGCACAAAAAACTACAGCAAAATGAATTCATTTCTATTGAGAATGGCATGAAAATGCTTAAGAACACGAAGAAAACTACACAACAGATAAATCTCAGATGCAAAACAAACAGTTCCTATCCCCCCTATTTACATTCCTAGTTTCTATGTTTTCCAGCATCTTGAGTGCAGAGCTATTCAAAATGAATAAATATCAACTGCAATCCCATAAGATTCTCAAAAAAACAAAAAACAAAGCAAGAACCCCTGCATTTGAAACCACATCAGCAAGGTTGTTAATGGAATCTACTTTTCCTGGCAAAAGGAAGAATCCTATACATATGCAACCAAAAAGGCCCTAACCCTTTTTTTTGTTCTCCCCTAGACGGCTACAAATAATAAGGATGATCACTGGGTGCCTGCTACAAATAGGGACAATTACCAGGTGCCTGCTGCAAAAGCGATGATGACTGGGTGCCTGCTGCAAAATCGTCAACACCTCTTTGCCCGTTTTGCCAAATCAAGCTCGAACCATCTGTGTATTACACAAACAATATTGCACAAGGAATCCCATAAATACTGTGTAGAGGTTCTATATGCAAAAAAATTTAAAATAAAAATCGACATTAGTTAAAGGCGGGTGTAGAATGCAAGAGAAATAAGCTTTGCATGGTGTATTTCTCTGTGCATATGTTCATGTGTGCAAAATAAATAATGACAATACATGGCAATTTACCACTTTCTGATTGTTTCTTCCTTTTAGAGTTTTCATTGCTGCTTCTGCAAAAGCTTGCGCTGCCTCTGCATCAGCTTCAGCAACCTCTGCCTCTCTTGCTGCTTCTTCAGCTTCTGCTATTGCAGCTTCTGCTTCTGCAACTGCTCGAGCAGCGGCTGCAGCAGCCTCTTGTGGTGTCATCTTCCTCATCCTAGCTAACTCTAAATCAATCTGAGATTTTGTGATGATTTTCAAATCATCCCTATCAAATCGAGGAGAAACCCTTTGCCTTCCCTCTGAAAATAGCATGGGATGATTCCTCCTCCTGTCTGAAAATGACAGAGCAGGTGCAATCCTATACCTGCGTTTCACCTGCAAATAAAAGCAAGGATGATTTTAACTAAATAACTACCACAAACTTGGTAAGGTGATATTAGGACTATCAAGAAGCATAGAGAGGAATTCCCCTCAAAATTTTGCAAAGAAACTGCAAGCATGTGTGTTACACAGAGTGGAGTGCAATCAGCCTATACACTGAAAGACCTTCTCAGTTCACATTTATCAATTTAACTAGTTCCAGGGATTCTTAATGATGCCAAAAACACACAGATGTACAGCAGTCCTTAGATCAAATTTTTACAAAAAAAATGCAAACATTTGTGTTTTACACAAAGGGTGCAGTGCAATCAGCTTGTTCACTATAACACCTTAGTTCACATTAGTCATAAATGCATAGCAATCGTTGAACTTAAAGATCAAATACAACCCCATAATCATGAATATATAACTTACAACTCCAAAATCCTTATCTGTTTCCAAAAATTATAACAGCGAATACATCCACTGGCATCAAAATATATGCAAATAATATATTCATGAAACAAGACATATCTATTAATTTCTCAGACAACAAACTTCATGACTTAGAATAAAGTAGCATCAAATATGTTTCCATGTGGTATGCTAATTACCTTTATCAGTCTACCACAAGCTGTTAAATACTTTAACTTCGCTGACAAGAGCCTCTTAAAGTCAGGAGGTGCCCAGTATTGCTCCTATAGAATAAGAAAAGAAATCAGTCAATTATGCCAACAAACTCTTAGTTAACACATGTTTACAGGGACATCAGAATGCTAAAGCCAACAGACTGATGGGAAACACATGAGCTAAACATGGTTGCTGCTGCCATCACCAAATTTTGAGACTGAGCATCACATCTAAAGCAGATTACATTGATGAAAAAATAGGTAAATTATAGTTAAAAACCCTCTAAATTGAAACATATCAACAGAAACATACAAATGTTAAAGCCAACAGGAAAACAACTAACAGATAACATATGAGCTAAACATAGTGGGTGCTGTCATCACCAAAATATGAGATGGAACATCATATCATTTTAAGTCCAAGAAAGCAGATTAAATTGATAAAATTATTATTTTAGCATGTTAGGTTCCATCAAATTTCTTACGCAGAATAGTCAGGGATCTATGTTTGAAAATAAATAAGGGCAGCAACACCCTGAACAAAGGAAAACATAGAGCAGACTGACATGACTTAAGTAGTCACTCTCTTATGCCTTCAAATTCAAACTCTACAAAGTAACATTTATGTCACACGGCTTTCCTTGCAGCTATTTTCTTCAATTAAAAAGGTGTATATAGACCAATCATGTACCATTTCAAAGTTCTCTGTTTATTACAGACCTCTAATGCAAGATTTTCTTTAAATAGGAAAAAGAATTGAATTATAAACATGAATACTGGCATATAAACACTACCTCTATATATGCAGCAATATTTGTCTTGTTTGAACCACCAGGCTCCTTCAAGGTTGTAATTGCTTCCATAATGAGGTTATCTAACCTAAAACAGTGAAAAGAATTAACAACGTCAGGAGTGAAATTATACAAGATGAAATTAATCAAACAAAAATAAGAACAATGACTAACCTGACGATGGATCTCTTTGCAGCAGATGGAATCTGTAATGTAGCACTGGAAACTGGGACGGACTTAACATCCACGATTTCCTCATCACTTGGAGCTACAGCAAGGTCCACAGCACTCTCCTCCTGTTTAGGAAAGCTAGATGTCCTTTTCACAGCTAGCCTAGCTTTGTCTCGAGAACCCCATCCATTGGCCATCACACTCATATTTCTCCATTTATCCTACCCAAAGATACAAAGAAAACATGAATTAACAAGTACAAAACTCTATAGGTACTTTTCATCAAGGACTGAACCATTCAACATGAGAAGCCAAAGGAACATACCTTAAGATCTACATTGGAACGCAGATACAAGACACCACTAAATTCAGGGTCTTTCAGTATCGTTCGCCATTTTCCAGCACCATGTTTGATGACTCCAGCTTTTAGCGCTGCCTCTTCTTCAGGTGTCCATTTCTGCTTAGGAGCACCCATTTAAAGGAACACAAAGGGGAAAAATCCTTCAAATTCAAGAAGCTGCAAAAGTCATTTCCTTCAATATTAGCAGATAAAATCAACGAAAAAGAGATTTCAAGCATCATTCTTCCATAGAATTAATATTGAAACAATTATCATCACTATTCTGTTATAATTGGATAAATTTAGCTAATTCCTAATCGAGGATCACATGAATAACAAATCAACACTACATGATTCCAAGAAATGACCATCATCATAAAATTAAAACTATTTCAATAAAGAAATGCCCCTTTATCAACTAACAAAGCGAAAAAATGACATAATTTCACCCATCTGATTTCTAAAGATTATTAATAGGAATAGCATACAGACAGAAAGACAATTAAGCAAAATTAAAAAGTAGATTTGAAACAATCGAAACACGAACGAAATTAAAACGCAGATTAACATATAAAAAAATGAAATTACCAGACGCGCACAGACAAAGAGGGGGGAAAGAAGAACAATTACCTTATGATATAATTTTGTGGGTGATTGAATCGGAGATCGGAAGTCGAAGAACTGTTATTTTTCTTAAAAAGACCGAAAAGAAAAAGAGAATTAAAGAAGAAATTAAATTCAATTATTTTTTTCTACTATGGCGATGCTATGCTACAGGAGATTTCACGGCGATTCAATGGGACGCTGTGATTTTCTGGCGGAAAAATTTGTTAGGGTTTCTATTTTTTTCCCCCTTTTTGTTTCTGAAATAAGATTAGGGTTTACTCGTGTCACGTGTGGAAGTAGGATGTGATCCCTGAAATGAATATGTTATTGACACGTGTCCAACGACATTGGCGGCTTCGGAATTTTGACCTTTACTAACAAAGAGTAACAAGATTTAGTAGCTTTTTAGAAATTTAGGGAAAAAATTACCCTTTTTTTCCTAATCAAGATAATAAATAATTTTGCATAAATTATGGCAGGTAGGGACGAGGGTAGTGGGAAAATGGTGAAATTTCATTGTAGCCCCTTTAAAATTTATATTAGTAAAATTGCATTTTGATTCATTTAAAAGTTTATAACTTAGTTTAAGTTAGTTTCTAGCTTCGTCCATTATGGTCGGTTAGGGCTAACCTACTACTAAGCTTACACATTTTCCTGTTAAGGTTGTCAGTTAAAGACGAGTTATTAGTCAATTCTCGTGCACCAAACCCAAATGAGTGAATAACAATTCAAATGAAGTGTTATTTTTATCTCTGCTTTGTTGTTATTCTATCTAGAATATCTTAACTTCTTCATTTTCGTTGGAGAGTGTTTCGGAGTACAAATTCTAATGTTTATATAACTCATCGTTTTCTTCCAGATCTCCTAATGGTCCACCTAGAGCCTTCAATCTCAACTTCAACCTCTTCCACTTAGGTCCATTCAATCTACATAAACATATTCTTATAGTTTTTCTTTTTTGAAGGTTAAAATATGCCATGAGTCCCTATACTCTTTACAAATTTAGAATTTGTCCATGTGCTTTTATTTATAGGAATTTAGTACCTATACTTTTCAAATTTTGAAATTTAGGTCCAAATAATAACACTGTTATCAGGCTCATTATAAACGTCATTTTTTTAGTTACATTGCCACCAAATGAGTATTTCCTTTTTATTTCAAAATGTCACACTAACAAAATTAATAACATTAACAATTGGACCTGAATTTTGAAATTTGAGAAGTAAATATACTAAATCTTGAAAATAAAACTAAAAGGACTAAATTCTAAATCAGTTAAAAGTATAAGAATCTATGGCATATTAACATTTTCTCAATAATTTAAACAAAATCTTTTGGTTAAAACATGTCATAAGTCCTTGTATTCTTAGTAAGTTTGAAATTTAGTCATTGCATTTTTATTTTTAGGAATTTAGTCCATTTACTTTTCAGATTTTTAAATTCAGGCCTAATTATTAACACTGTTAAAATTATTTTTGTTAAATCTAGGTTCATTACAACATCATTTTCCCAGATAAATTGCTACCAAATGAGTTTTTCTTTAAATGTCACACCAACCAATTTAACAAAAAAAAAACAGTATTGACACTTGGACTTAAATTTTAAAATAAATTCCTCAGAACAAAAGTACAAATACTTTATTCTACATTTAATTAAAATATTGTACTAATACCATTAAAATTATGAAATAAATAATTTTAAAAAATTCAAATTAATTACGATGAAGCAATATAATTATATTAATAGCAACGAAGTAAATAAGTTGGTAACTAATTTTTACGTAATCTAATTTTTTTTAATAAAAATGCCGTTCACCAACTACAACTATATTGATAGCAATCAAATGAGTTGAATCAAAATAAAATTGGACTTATCCATTGTATCGAAAAGTAATGATTTAATTAATATAATGTAATAGAGAATAGAGAATTCGTGTTGATTGAGTCTTAGCTCAATTGACATAAACATTATCATTATAAGAAGATATGAGTTTCAACCAATTTTGATTTTTTTATATATTTTTTTCATTTAATTATTTTTGAATTAAACATTGGAGATATAGTTTAAGCTAATACTATATTATAAAACATACCACAATGGGTTGCAAAAAAGTATGAAAATCTATATTTATAAAAAAAATTATTGAAATTTAAATGAAAATTTGATTAATTAAAATTTTAGAATTCATTTTAGATTTCGCATTTATTGTAGGTTGAAATTATTTTATATATAAAAAGGTAAAATAATTTGTAACAATAATTATTTAAAAAATAATATTTTAATATTTTAAAACCATTTCGTAACATTAACTCGAACTCTTTAAAACTTAAATTTTATTTGATTTTTCTTAATAATATAAAAATTAAAATAATTAATTTAATAATAAAATAAATAATTTAAATATTCCTTTACTGGGAAGAGTAACGGGCAGAGCAAAAGATGCCAATCACTGTCCAATTTAAATATTCCTTTACTAGGAAGAGTAACGGCAGAACAAATATATATACAGATAAAAACCATGAACTAGGAATTAATATAAAATAGCACAATAGTTTAGTTTAATTCCAAACAAAGGTCCAATTCAATTATTTAAAGAAAATAAACAAAAAAAAAAGGCGAGACGGTAAGAACATTTGATTTTTCAACATTTGAGGCTTTTGGCAGAGTTGGATTCTCAAAAGCAAGCATCCAGCAGGCAACAACAGCACAGAGCAGCCAAACTGCACAAGCAATTTAATTAATTAAATGAACCAATTAATGGAAACAACGATCAATTCAATCATCAGGTATTAATTTTAGCAAAAGACTGTCTTTGTCTATTTCTCTTTCCAGTTCTGTTTCCACATGATTTTGTTTTTCATTCAATGATTTTGAAAGCATTATGTTTCTAGAATGCAATTGATAGATTTTAACATCCATGATTTGCTTGACTTTGTTAATTTAGGTTAAAATATGCTGTTAATTCTTTTACTTCTTTCAAATTTACGATTTAGTCTTTATATTTTAATAGTATGCTGTTAACGAGAAATACTTGCAATGATTTTTAAATTAAAAAATAAGAGGATTGAATCTCAAATTTTGTCGAAAACTTTGAAATTATAGGAAATTTGAAAGAAAAAAAAGGTGAAAATAATTATATGACCGAAACACCCCTTGCAGCATCGAACACCGGAGACCGAACCAAAAAGTGTAGAGGTATTTTCGGAACATTGACAGAAAATATGAAGAACTGACTGATCATGCGAAAAGCTATGACCGAATGCCATTTTTCTCGGCGATTTTGACGAAAACGATTTTTTCACAACAGGCGCCGAGTGGAATTAAGTTAAAGATTTCGTGGATCTGACATACGATTCAATATACGGTAGAAATACTCGTACATGCAAGGGAAACCCTAAAGTCGTGTAGAGAATGAGGGAGAGGGGACTTACCAGCCTTCTAAGAAACCAGTACTTTGCTGTTGCTGAGGAGGAGGCTGAGCAGGATATTGAGGGGCGTAAGGAGGAGGATATCCTTGAGGAGGATAACCTTGAGGATATCCTTGTGGAGGATATCCCGGTGGTGGATAAGCATCCTTCGGATATCCTTCCGGTGGATAACCTATTAATTTCAAACACCAAAAAGAAAAAAGAAAATCAGATCCGTTAGATGACCGGATCTATTCGATCGCAATGCAAAACAAAAAAAGGCAAATATGTAAATCTATATGCTAAACAAACAAACAAGCAAAAAAAAATCTCAGAAAATAAGCGAAAAACCAAGTTTTGACCTTGAGGAGGAGGAACACCAACTGGAGGCTGTTGTTGGTTGTAATAACTCATCGTTTTTCTATGTGATTTTCCTGCAAATAGTTTCGCTAAGGAAGATCTTTCTCTCTTTCCTTTTCTTTGAGTAGAAGATTTTTTGTTCCTTTCCACTCTCTGGGGAAAGCTTTTTTGAAGAGAGAAGACTTTGTGTGAACTGTGGAGAAATAAGGCAAAGTGAATATTATTATATACTGGATATTTTCAAAAGAACAATTTGTTTAACAATTCTATTTTTTTTTCTCTCTTGTTAAAGTTGTGAAGGATTGTCTTTTACTCTTTGGCGGGAATTACAAGATGGGGAGTATCCGCTAAGTTTTTTAGTGCGTAGTGCAATTATCATAAATAATTAGTGAAAAGAAATAATTTATTAATTGTATATGTTTTAACTTGCAATTATGATGGTATACTTAAATGAAATTAATGTTTCTGTAGTTAAAAAAAAGACTAATTAAACATCAGTTAACAAGGTCTCCAATTAGCCTCGAATTTTGGGCTTGAACTAGTAATCTTTGAGATGGATAGTATTGAAGCGATCCAAGTAATTCAAGCAACTGAAATGGATCAGCAATATTCTGCTGTAAATAGAGCCATCAAGAACCTACTCCAACTTCCTTAGATGGTTAGGATTGCAAATATCTTCAGAGAGCGCAATAGGGTTGCTGATGGTTTAGCTTCAATGGCGTTCTCAAGACCATTAGGTTATATTTTCATGCAACCGCTGGATGAAGTACTTCAATTACTGCATGATGACTATTCTTGAATGGTTTGACATCGCTTAGTATAGTTATGGTTCATTCCTTCTTCTTGTACCAAAAAGAAAAACCATTAGTTAACAAGATTTTTTTTTCTTTTGTCGATTGAGTATTGTTTGGTTGGGATTGACATTTTTATCGATGTAGGAAGACTTGAATTTGAATGCGTTGAAGCGCGTTTTTTTTCCTCCCATTTAAAGGATAAAATGAGTATTATGGGTAGTTCTAGTCACTGTATAAAAAAATTATTAAAAAGGTCATTTTCTATAAAAAAAACAAGAAATTGAAATTAATGTTCAACAACAAGACTAAATTAAATATATTTTGTAAAATCTTTTAAAAATTTATTTCTCCAAACCACATTTTATAACTAATCGAGTTTTAGTTCATTGGTATCATATAATCCCCCGATTTATAAATGTAAAGGTTACGAGTAATTTAGGCATTGTATTAAAAAAATATTTTTATAAATGAAAAATAAACTTAAAATTTATTTTTAACTAATTTCATAACGCATAATTAATTTGCGCATCACACGAATATACAAATTAATAATTGTATATATTTTAGCTTATACTTACAATTATGATTCTATAATTTAAAAAAAAACTAATAAAACATGAGTTAACAATAATCATTGTTTATAAAAAATAAAAAAAAATAAATCATTGAAATTAATATTGAACAATCATTCTGTTAATTATTTCTGTTTATAGACTAAGATGATAAATACTTTGGTAGGCTTCACCCATTTTGAAATTCAGCTTATAAAGTTCAAAGTGCTGCGACAGCATGTGCTTGGTGATGGATATTACAGCCCATTCTGTAATATAATAAATGAAAAATATAATTATATAATAATATAAAATTTGTCACTAGCTGTACAAATTAAGCCAATATTCCGTGTCCAATGCGCGTAAAGATAAACATGACAAAACTCGCCTCTTATTTCCCGTAAACGCAATATAATTTTAAAATATATATATAATTAATAATATTTACGTAAAAGTGTAGTATCATATTTTTTTATTTTTATATAATATCTAAAATTATCTATAATCCCTCATCAACCCTTAAATAAGAAGATAATGCGTTTTAATGCACTCGAACCCATGTCCTCCTTCACTAACAATAATACCGATCCCAACTGAACTAAAACTCAATCAGCAATTCCATCGATATATTATATTTGATCATTAATGATTCTTTTTGTTGTATAAATTTTAATAATTTCATATTATGTCTGAATTGTGTTTGTTCATATTAGTTTTATTTATGGTATTTTTTGATACAATGTCTAGAATTATGTTAGACCATCCTCAATCCTTAAATATGTACATCAACAATAGTATCGATGTCAATCAATTTAAGACTCGATTAGTTTATGGTATCATAGTTAACTTAGGGTGGGTTTGGATGGACGGTGTGTTTACCTACGGTTAGTATAAAAACAACGGTGTCAGTAAGATTAGATGTTGTAGTAATACTATCGCGTGAGACAAAAAGTAAGTTAAACGAACCGAACCGCATCCAGTCGCTCGTCCAAACTTACCCTTAATGTTTTGATTTTAATTTAATTTAATTTTTTTAATTGGTGATTTCGTTATAATATAAGTAAATAGATAGAATAATTATAAATACTTGCTCCTCATTTTTGACCTTTTTATTTTTGAAAACTCTTGGGAGGAAGGTAGAGTTAGATTTCAACTCATAACTTTTGTTGGGAATATTAATTAACATTATCATATTGGAGAAGAACTTTGGTCCCAATACTTTGTATATAAAATTCATTAAAATTTCTATTAAATATTATTAAATAAATAGTTTAATGAATATAAAAAATATGCAACTAGAAGATCAATAGTTGATACAAAATGGACTAGTATAAAAGAAAATTAAAGCCCAAAAGTCAAAATTAGAATAAAATTTTTTAAAAATCGAATCAAATTATAATAAACGATTTAAAAATTTTTTAAAATTTAATCGAACTGAATCTAACTCGTAATATTTTATTAATTAACTTTCATAATCTAAAATTTTTATTGAAAATAATCTAAAAAGTTTTACATGTACTAAAAAGTTTATTTGTGATTTAACCAATGTTCTTTGTTTTTTTTATTAAATTTAATTATCATTGTTGTAGTCCGATAACATCACCCATCACGATTTCAAATTAAAAAAAAAAAGAAGAAGAAGAAGAAGAAGCAATTTTGCTTACTCAAGTAATTTTAATTTCTATAAAATATATATTTGGGAAATTGGGACCAACCCATGCCTTCCAAATTAATTTCATTTATTTTATATTAACCTAATGTTATGAAATTTGAATTATTATATGTCTTAGTTTTGAGAATCATGGTCACTCTTGTATCGAGATAAGGGATGTGTTCAGGTTGAACTTAAATGTGATAATGTCCTTTTTTGTGGAAATAATTTTGGCTGGAGAAGTTATTGATAGTCATTTTATAGAACTGCAGGTTATTCATAAGTTGATGCAAAGGAATTGGAGGATTCGTATCCGTCATTTCCTAGAGCTCATAATGCAGTTGCGGATTTTATGGCCAAGCATGCTGCTACAGGTTTCACAGGTATCCAGGTGTTTATAAAACCCCCATATTCTGTGTGGGAGCTAGTTCAGAAGGATATTATGGGTTTTTGATTTCGTGATTGTTTTTGTAATCACTTAATATTATTTTATTTACAAAAAAAAACAAAATATCCATAACAATATAAAAAAAATATTTCCAAATACTAATTGGAAATAACAAATTATGAAGGAAATTGATCATTACAAAATTTAAATAAAATATAATCTAGAATATTGTAATAACTTTGGCCAAAAATTTATATACAAAATATCACAATTATGCACCTACAATCACATTTGCAATTACAAATAATACAATCTAAAGAACTATATTCAGAATCAACACGTAGTATGATTAGATGGTACATTTAGCCTCAAATCAGAGTAAAATTGGACAAAGAGCACAAATAATTCAAACAATGTGAAATCAATGTTGTTAGAATCGGATTTGTGCTTGAACTGGTCATATCATCCATTATAGAAATAACAAATTCTAAAAATTTTTAGAAACATTCAAAAAAATTAGAAAAAAAAACACAAGTAAATAATAATAAAAATATACACATTCATTTTATAAATCATAACAACAGATTTCAATATTTAAACTAACTTAAATTCAGTTCAAATATTTGTTAATCATTTTTATCTAGTTCGATATTTTTTGTCGATTCAAAATTTTTTCAATTTTACGGTACCGATCGAACCGCTTAAACCAATCATTTTCGATTCAACCAGCCAATTTAATCCGATTCTAATTGTTATAAGAAGCATCGATAATGGCGGTAGAATGATCGCAAAGCAATAAAAAATACAGATTTTACGTGGAAAACCTTTCGGGGAAAAATCACAAGCAAAGGAAGAGAAATTTACTAATGTTGAAAAACGAATGATACAAAGAGGAATCTCCACTACATCTATTCAACTTGAATTGTATAGTTTGTACCGCCTCGTAACCCCAGTCCAGTTTTGTGCTTAATTATGTCCCTTGGCCTTTCACTCCCACAAATCCCATTATTTTGCCACTATATTTTTTTCTTCAACAAGTGATGAGATTCGAATCACACAATCTTAACACTAAAAATTAGACTCAAACCCAAAAATCTCAAAATTATTAAAATATTTTGATTGAAACAAATCCTCATTCAAAATATTTTTTTATATAATTTACTAAATTGAGATTAAAAAAAAACTTTTGAATCCACAATCTCTAATTTTGATAATCATTGGCATACATGTCAACATCTAAATAAAATTGTGAATTAGGTTGGGAATGGATATCTATTTCATTACACGTTTTGAAGATAACACTAGCGTCAAGTAAGAAAATATGGGAAATGTGTATGAACGCACTAAAATGTAATTTTTGCATTCTCAAATAGACTTAAACATTTTATTTTATTGTCGTCTAGTTCTAAAATGCAAATATTTTGGTTTGGGTTTATTTTGTCTTTTGGTCCTTTCTATTTGTGTCATTGTTGTGTTCCCGTATATCAGCATTTGCCTAACAGCTATTTTTTCAACGCCAGATTTGCTTGAATTAGAAAATTTGTGTGTTTTCATATCTTGATTTGCTATTTCCGTTCAATTTGCAGGTTATTATTACGTATAAAATTAAAATGATGGCATATGTTTAGGGGTCTTATTGAGCTGAGTCAACCTCGACATTTGAAGTTGGATACTAAACTATCAATTATCTTTTTTTAAGTTTGAGCTTGGTTCTAGATATAATCGAGTTATTCAAGTTTGATTAAGCTCGTTTACCAATTTTTGTACTCAAGCTCGAACTCGAGCTTGAGCTCCTCTCAATAATTAAGCTTAGGATTAATAATATAGGTTAATAGCAATAACGTAATTTAATCATATAAAAATATGAAAAGCTCCATAAAACTCATGAGCCGTTCGAATCAAGTATTACTAAACTCAAAATTAGCTCGATTTTTTCGAGTTGAACTTAAGTAGCCTGTAAGTAGCAGTGTCTCATTTACACCCTTGATATATCTATTTATTATTTATTTGTGATTTTTCTTCTTCTCGCTAACATTGCATTAAATAAGGCAAAAGTATCATGAAAACTCTTGTATTAGGAATCATATTGCATTTTGTCACATTTACAAAATAAATTGACAAATTAATCTACGTACGTTAGATCAAAGATCAAGTTGGTCATTCTATTAAAAAATCTATTTATTCCCACTGTTAAAAACTAGTTGATGTACATCAATATGAGGTACACGTGACATGCCATGTCTAGTTATTTCGTCATCCAAACTAGTTTTTAATAGTAAAAATGAACGAAAATTTTTAACAGAAATAATCAATTTACTTTTTAAATTAATATACAATGAATAATTTACCTAATTTTTTTTTGAACAATCTAATTATAAATTTTGATCATAATTATTTTTTGTGATACAATATCTAGAATTACTCATAATCTCTCTCGAATTCATAAATAAGAGAGTAATACGTTTCGGTGCACTCTGTATTATCCACTAAATAATAACCTATATACCTATCAAGAACTTTGAAGTTGAACGTGGAAATTCTTTTGGCTCATTCGAGGGTTTCATTTGTGATCCTTGAGTCGTAATTGGGTTAATAAATATATTATTATATTCAAATATTTAATAATTGAGTCGTAATTTGGGGTAATAAATATATTATTATATTTAAATATTTATGAATTCAGTCGTAATTGGGGGTAATAAATATGTTATTATTTTCAAATATATTATATAAATAAGAATATTTTTATTGTTTTGTTTATTTGTCAATTAGTTTCTTCCGGTGCTTTCCCGATCAGAGGAAGGTATACGCTATGGCGCCTCAAATTTTAGGTTAAACTTTCATATAAGTCCTTGTACTATACCTAAGTTATGGATTTAGTCATTATATTTTAATTTGGTCAATTTTAGTTCCTATACTTTTCAAATCGATCATTTTTAGTCCTGACCCGAACACTGGCAGTTAAATCCACTTGGTTAAATTATGTTATTAGTCATGTACTGTGTATAAAGTTGTTGTTTTAGTTCATGTTTTTCAATTTGATCATTCTTAGTCCCTATTTTGTTCGAATTTTGAATTTCAATCTTGTCACAAACGACGGCCCGTTAAATCCATTAACTAGCTCATTTTGTGAGTAACATGTGAAAAAATGACAATATATTACACGTGTGATAATGTGTTTGCTGTCTAAACTTTTAGAAATAGCAAAACTTAAATTAAGGAATTTAATAGCTATCATTTAATAAGAGCCGGAGTTTCAAATGATGTATGAATAATAGTTTTGTTTAATTACTTTTGAATACATTTTTAATTATCTACGATAATGATACATGGGTGGAAATTTTTATGTAAAATATATATTGTAAAATTAAAAGTTTAAAAAACATAGAAATTAAGATTTAAATCCCACAATTTATATCAACTATAAAAGAAATTAGGGATATTTTATTTTGTAAAAAAAGTATTTTTTAATGCTCGATGGACTTGTGATACTAAATAAAAAAATTAATTATAATATAGAATATATATAAGTAAAATATTTATGATAATGGGTGGAGGTTATAAATATGTAAATGATAATGATGAGTGTATTAGAAAAAAGACTTGGACTGTTCACCGAATATTCCAAATTGCCTTAATAGATGCAAAGAAGGGACCCAATCGTGAATTCATGATCTAACAAGGACCATTTTAGCACTAAATTAACAAGCTGGAAAAGAAAAGGTATAACACGGTGGGGGAGACGTCGATCAAAAGTGGTGATATTTAACAGTAGGGTTATGAATATTTTTAGGTTTTGCAATTTAGTACTTAGTACAGAAAACTTAAAAGCTATGTTTAATTCAATTGAAATATTAGACCAATTGTTTAAGTAAATTAAAAGTCATTTATTAATTTTGGAGCAGCCATGTCATATACATACATGATAATGCTATTTAATTAGTTTCCATAATATATATTTATTTGTTTGTTTGGACTCACTAATTAAACATATAAATTCTTTGTGTTGCGGATTAATTAAAATGAAAATTAAATTATTTATTGATGAATTATTTAGCATAAATTACGATGGTAGAAGTAGAGTTTTTTGAATTTCTCAATAAGAAAAAAAAGCAGGGCCGAGCCAGAAAATTTTTTAGGGGTTCGAAATTAAATTGTAGTTTTTACGATAGTAAAAATGTAATTTCACTATTTTAATAGTCTCTATCTTTATAATTTTTAAATAATTAAACTAATTTTTTATCGTTTTAGGAGGCCAAAGTGTAATTTTACTTTTATTAATTTAAAATTTTAAAAATTTCAAATGGCCTGAATGAAAATTTTCCATTTAGCTTGAATGTAGTTAAATTGGATTTGACATTTTAGGTACGTAATATTTAAGATATTAGGTCCATGGTTTGACTAATTGATTTTATTAATTGATTTGATCAACTGTATCTATTAGCTGAAAGTGTTCGGTAAAACTTAGTTTATAGCTGAAAGTTGATATATGTAAAATGACAAATAATGGCATGACACATTTTATTGTTAAGTATTTATTTGTTTACAATACTTTAGTCTTTATTATGTGAAATTATTGAAATAAAACACGATTAACAAGGAATTAAAGCATCCATTATGGAAATTAATTAGTGAATATTTTTGAAAATTTAAATAAACAAATCTCTTAAGTTCCTTATTTGTAAATTTCTTAAGTTACATGAGAAATCATTTTACACAAGTAAGTTGAAAATAAATTAAGAGTATATAAATTAATCAGTGAATAATTTTGAGAATGGAGGTTGCTGATATATTGATACCCCTATTAGGTTTGAGAACATGTGGCAAAGGGAGTAACTTTTGAGCAAGTATGGTCAGATATGTCATTCCACATATCTCATTCCCAATCAACCGAGAAAAAAGTTATCAACCCATGAGGTATTTTGTTTTGGAAGTTTTAGCTTAACAAGCTCTTACAAACCCCTATTTATCAAACACTACAATTAAAGAGTTTGACTACTCAATCCTCTGCTTGTGCCCAAATCAACTAAAAAAAGTCTAAAACTCTGTTTACCAAACACCATATATATATATATATATTAATACATTAATAGTTTGTGTTAAATATATTTTGTACCGTGTCGTAGTGAAAATGATCACAATTAGGGTGAGTTTGGATGGGCGGTGCGTTTACCTGCGGTTAGTGTAAAAACAGCGGTGGCAGTGAGATTAGATACTGTAGCGATACTGTAGTGTGAGACAAAAAGTAAGCTAAACGCACCGCACCGCACCCAATCGCCCATCCAAACCCACACTTAGTAGGAAGCAAGAAGGGTGAAAGTACTTGTTAAGTCCTTCTATTATAGAGATTGGATTAAATTAGTCTTTCTATTATTAGATGATCAATTTAATTCATATATTATTAAAAAGAATCAAATAAAATCAATTTGTAACAAAATTGAAATTTATTAAAATTATTATTTATTTATGGTTCAACTTTAAACAAAATATTTTATTTACATAACCATATACGCAGTCAAAATGTTATTTTTATTGAAATTTGATCTTATTTTTTCCTTTTAATAATAAAAAGGACTAAGTTGAATGAAAGTAAGGAATTAGGCCATTGAAAATTTTAATTTGGCTATTAAAATTTTTGAAAAATCTAAAAAAAAAATTAGACCTTTACAAAAAAAGAAAAGAAAAGATTTACTCATTTTTTTTTGAAAAACTTCATTGAAATTTTTAATCAAATCCTCCAAAACTTAATGTTAAAATTCATCACCAGGTACAATAGAGATAATATAAAATTTGGCCCTTAAACTTGGGAACAAAGTCCATTTTTGTACTCGTACTTTTTATCCACCTTGATACTTAAACTTAGCAAATAGAATTATTTTGTTCTCTACATTCGATGACATGACACTTTGAAATTGTGTTACATCATCATATAAATTTTTAGGCAATGACGTGGTATAATATTAAAGTATCATGTACAATATTTTAATAACTGGATTGGTGGTTGAACCAATTAGACCATTGATTCTCGATTCAGTTTGTTTGGTTGATTCGATTGCTAGGCCAACAATAATTAAATAAATAATAAAAAATTATAAAAATTTAAAAATAAAAATTCTATTAAATCGGTTCAACCCATTCGACTATTGATTTTAATTTCAGTTCTCAATTTTGACCAGTTCCAAATAGTTTCTGATGCAATCTGTTAAACCCTTTTATTCGGACCAATATACCAATCGATTTTCGGTCCAACTGGTTCGACCAAATTAATCTAGTCTTGTTTTAAGAACACTGATCACATCATCAAATTTTGAGATAATTCAAGTACATAAGCCGAAATGGATCTAATTGTCAAATTCAAATACCAAAATAAACCAAATTCTTGATTTCGGAAGCTAACCACACACTACTTAACAAAATTTGAGATATTTTTGGTTTCATTTTCAGCTGGTTTGGACAGGCATGCAGAATGAATGAGACCAAAATCAAAGCTGAAACCATGGCATGTTCCACCGTAAGCTTTCAGCTCTAGCCCATAATGACTGCGGAAAGCCCGTCGCCCATTATTTGGAGAGTGTATGATCGGTCTTATACTAGAGATGTTTACGGAACATATTTAGGTATGATGTTAATACATTTTACGTTTTTTTAAATTTGATTCAATTTGAAATATAAATTTTAATTTTTTTAAATATGTTTATATTTGTAAATGAGCTCGTTTTAAGCTAACCTATATTATTATTATTATCTGAAATTATTTCTAGTTTATTAATTTTATATTTTTTTCTTAAAATTTTAAACATAAACAACCTACATTGTTGTATTATATATATTATATTTAATATGGCATATGTATTTTAAATGGTCTAATTGTTTTTGTCAAATTCGAATTTCGAGCCTTGTACTTTTATCTAAATCCTTTCGTATTTTGAATAGATCTTGGAGTTTGAACTAATGTTTTTTAAATTAGATCAATGGTCGAATCAATTAGGCCACTGATTTGTCAGTACTAATCGAAATTCGATTCAACCACCAATTCAATCAGGTTTTAGCCATTTAAACTTGTATATACCAATTTCAATTTAATTGATCTAAAATCATTCTCTGGACTAGTACCCAATCAATTTTTGGTCCAACCGGTTTAGTCTAGTTAAAAATCCTTAGTTTGAACTAGATTTAATCATGGACCGGGTCGGATCGGGTTGATGTAAAATTTTAGGCCCGTTTTCTAGGGTCGACCCAAAATGGGTCTAAAATTCTACTCAAGACCAACCCAAATTAAAAATGGAAAACCCGAGTCCAACTCGACCCGCTCGTATTTATTATTTTAGATTTTTTTTATATAAAAACAAATTTAAAAAAAATTATAATACATCAAATACACTAAAAATATTAAAATAAATATTTATCAACAAATTGAAAATACATTTAAAAAAGTCTTTATATTTAAATAACACTAAGATAGTTGCGACTTAATAAGCAAATGTGTCTAAAATAGTAACAAAATTATCAATAAAATATCTAAACAATAACAACAAAATAGTAGTAATATAATAACAAAATAACAGCAAAATAGTTGATTCGGGCTGGGCTCGGATAAAAATTCCTACCCGAAGCCTTGCCTGTTTAGAAAATAAATTTTATTTTGTTGTCAAAACTCATTTTTTGAGTCTATATTTTTGTCCAAACCCTCTCACGTTTTAAACAAACCTTTGAATTTAAACAAATAATTTAATTCATAATCAAATCTTAGTCCAACTCTTCGATAAGTGTCTTGGTACATTACCAGTATGTACTAGTGAATAGCCGAGGTTGTAAGGTCGCGACAAGCCAGTGAGTCAGGCAGGTGGGCAGCCTAGGACGGCCCAAGAAACATCATCATCTACACTTTTTACTTTATTCTTTTGAAAGTTTTTACACCCACAAAATCTTACCACATTTTTGTGCTGATTTTGACTGTTGTAGTAAGAGCTATAGATATTGTATATTTATTCTTAGCTTAATTGATATCGCTGTCTATTAAAATGATAGATTTGTCATTCAATTAATATAATGGTAAAATTATATTTTAATTCCTAAATAATTTATGAGTCGTTTCACATACTTTGTTTCAATTTAAGGGTTTCGGGGATTATATATGGAAGTAACTATGGTATAAAAAAATTGAAATGTAGTAAAAGTATGGGTGGTAATTTGATGAGATTGATACCTTGTGCAAAGCTATGCAAGCAAAAGGAAAATAAAGGAACTGAATTGAAAATGTGGGAAAAGTCGAAGGAGCGAAAGCATAATTAAAGATGAATAAGGCAAAGCGAAGCGACGTGAAAAAGCGGGCACATAAACAGAGGGTAAAAGGATGCTTCCGTTGTGTACTTTCCAGAATTGAAAAAAATGGAAGCCCAGTATTATCATCATTACTATATTCATTGGTTTTCTTTGTCTGTTAATGAATTTGAGAGAGTGGAAGGCAGAGACGTCGCTATCAAAATCAACAGTTAGTAGAGCTTTTTCCAAGCAAAGCAAAGCCCATGGTCACTGTCAAAACGTCGCCGCCTAGAACTCCCTCTCTCGCTCTCTTCGTTCATTTTTCATTCCCATAATACACATATTCAAACCCAAACTCCTCCCCAACAAGAAGCAACCCAGAAGAAAACAATGGCTGCCGGTGGTGGAAATGATGGAAAATCCGATGATTTCCAGCCTTTTCCGGTTAAAGATCAGCTCCCTGGTGTTGATTTCTGCGTCTGCACCTCTCCTTCTTGGCGTATGAATATAATCATCATTACCCATCTTTCCTTTCATCTTCTTCCTTTTTCATTATCATTATCATTGTTTTCTTGGGTTTTAAGTAACGAAGAATATCTGTTCAAAGACTAAAGAGCTTTTTTTCTTTTTTTGTTTAAATGCAGCTGAATCAATACTTCATGGCTTTCAGCATTACTTGCTAATGCTTGGGACTACTGTTATTGTATCATCTACAATTGTCCCTTTAATGGGCGGTGGCAATGTAAGAAAACAAGGCTTTAATTCAAATCCTTTTTGTTATTTTGCCTTTTTCTTCTTGATTAATTCTATGTATGGTCTCTTCGAGCTAAAACAGACGGAGAAAGCTGAGGTTATAAACACTCTTCTCTTTGTTTCTGGGTTAAACACATTGTTACAAACATTCTTTGGAACCCGGTTGCCAGTGGTTATTGGGGGCTCTTATGTTTTCATTATCCCCACCGTTTCTATTGCTTTATCATCAAGATACAGCTTCCTCACTGATCCCAACGAGGTTCATTTGTTTTTTCTTCTTTTTCTTTTGAATGTCAATGACATACAGAGCCTCACTTTGTAATGGTGACGACTTGATTATACAGAGGTTTAAAGAATCCATGAGAGATGTACAGGGAGCACTCATCGTTGCATCATTCTTTACCATGACTATTGGTTTCTTTGGTTTCTGGAGAGTTTTCGCAAGGTAGCAATAGAATTTTTGCAAAACAAGACTAATTACAATTTGGGATTTGTAACTTTCGTTGCATTGACTGATTTGCCTTGTTGTCTTTGTAGATTTTCAGCCCACTTGCAGCTGTTCCTCTTGTGATTCTCACTGGACTTGGTCTATATTCGCATGGTTTCCCTCAAGTAAGCATTCTTGCCGTTATGCTTACATTATTCTCAGTAAATTGCTTGATTTTTTTAACTTTTTAATTGTTACATGTAGTTGGCTAGATGCATTGAAGTTGGACTCCCAGCATTGATAGCAGTGATTTTCTTTTCGCAGGTGACCTCTGTTCTTAATCTTTCTCCCATTTTGGGCACCTTGTTTTTGCTATTTCATTTGCTATAATAGTTTATTTGGTTTTTATCCCTCAAATTTGGTTTATGATTAATGGCTTTGCAGTATATTCCCCATTTAATCAAATCCAACAGAGCGATATTCGATCGTTTTGCTATCCTTTTCTCCATTGTGGTTATTTGGGTGTATGCAGAAATTTTGACAGCAGCTGGTGCTTATGATAATAGTGTTTCGAAAGCTCAGTTCAGCTGTCGTACTGACCGTTCCGGCCTCACCAGTGCTGCATCTTGGTAAACTCATATGTATCAATAAACTTGTGACTTGTATTGACTGGACAAGATTATCAGCTTGATTCTGTTAAGATATCGATATTCCGAAATTTCTATTATCGTTACCTGTCATATACATGGGCTAATTTACATTATTTAGAGCTCAAAAGCAACATAGGTAAAGAGCACACTGAAGGGCTTTGGTATGGAACTTATTAACATGTAACTAATGTTCTGTTGGGAGATTTTAATGATATTTGATTAGATTTTGATAATGTGTTGGTTTGTTTTCCTTATAGGATAAGGGTTCCATATCCATTGCAATGGGGAAGACCAAGTTTCCACGCTGGTGATGCTGTTTCAGTCATAGCTGCCTCTTTTGTTGCTATCATTGAGGTATGACTTCTGGGATGTTAGTCTTCATATATTTATCATCTGCAAATATATGTGTTTCAATGAAACTTTTATATATATGAAATTCCCTTTATTGAATTTCATCTCTTTTTCACTTTGGCAGTCTACTGGTACATTTATTGCAGCATCGAGATATGCAAGTGCCACTCCTATCCCGCCTTCTGTACATAGCCGCGGTGTCGGTTGGCTGGTACATATAAAATGATCTTAATCTCTTCATCTTATGCATTTCCTAAGATTGTGTGATCTCCATTTTACTAGTTCCAAATTCTAATAAGTTCTTGAATTTTGTCAACTCCAGGGAGTAGCCATTTTGCTGAATGGTTTATTTGGTACAGGAACTGGCTCCACTGCTTCAGTGTAACTCACATTTACTTTGCTGCAATGATGATGTCTATATGTCCATCTTTAGTACGCAACATTGAGCTCTCATCTAATTCTACTTTGCTGCAATTTAGTGAAAATGCAGGTCTTTTGGGATTAACAAGAGTTGGAAGCCGGAGAGTTGTTCAAATATCAGCATTGTTCATGCTTTTCCTTTCTGTATTCGGTACGGTACATTGGTATTGCATAGAAATAAATTCTATAGGGAGCTCATATATTCATAGTGTGAATGCTTATGAACAGGAAAATTTGGTGCTATTTTGGCTTCAATACCATTACCAATTGTTGCTGCTCTGTACTGTGTCCTCTTTGCCTATGTTGGTATGCATCTTTTATGTTGGTATAATGTAAACTCTTTAAACAATATAATGTGAGTTGACTCGGGTTTTTTTTCAAACACCATGATTGAGCACAGCTTCAGCTGGTCTCGGTCTCCTTCAGTTTTGCAACGTAAACAGCTTCAGAACCAAGTTTATACTGGGATTTTCTCTCTTCATAGGCCTTTCAATATCTCAATATTTCAATGAGTATCTACTAGTTTCTGGTCATGGTCCAGTTCATACTCAATCTACATGGGTGAGTGTCTATTTGATTTGCAAGCTTTTCCCCTACAGTCTTATCATTATACGTTGAAAGCAACATGTTTTTTTCTTATTGGTTACACAGTTCAACAATGTCATGCAAACAATATTTTCATCACCGGCAACTGTGGCAATCATGGTGGCTTTCTTCTTGGATTGCACCCATAGTTACTGGCACGACTCGGTCAGGCTAGATAATGGCAGCCATTGGTGGGAAAAGTTCAGGAGCTTCAATGCAGATACCAGGACTGAAAACTTCTACTCCTTGCCTGCTAATCTTAATAGGTTCTTCCCTTCTTTCTTGAACTCCATTTCTTTCATGGACGAAGAACATAAACATCAGTGATAAAAACAGTGACCAATTCTGCAATTCTTAACATCTTAATTAGTATAGTGTTTGAGATTTGGGACAACAATTGGCTAAGCTTTATGGTTAAAATCTATAATTGAGAAACATCAAGTATCCAATTGTAGTTAAGCTTGGTTGGTGCTTTTTGAGTGGAATTACATGCATGAATTGAAGTTTTGTGGATGGATTGCTGTCAATGTAGTTTAAGTATCATAGAGAATCCTATACTAGGAGTCAGATCGCATTTTGTTTTTTTTTTTATCTAAAAATTTGACAAATTAGTCATTGTATATCAGATCAAAGAGTAAACTGGTCATTCTGTTAAAAATCTCATTGGTCTCTATACCTCAACATGAGGTACACGTGGCATGCCACATGTCACTATCTAATTATTCTATCAACCTCGTCAATTTTTAGCAGTACAAACGAAAATTCTTAATAGATTTTTAGTATAAGGAGCTCTGACTCTTAGTATAAGGAGCTCTATGGTACTTTTACCCATCAATGTATAATTATTAGAGTTTTTAAGAGTAATTAAACTTACTGTTTTTGTTGAAAAAGCTCATTAATCAAACACTAAAAAAAGAATCTTTAACATTCATATGGTAAACTTGTTTAAAACCCTTTGATGCTTTTTATTTATTTATTTATTTATTTTGGAAAATGGGTTTATGTATTTCTTTTTTTTTCTTTTCTTAATTTTAAACTTTTTAAAAATTAATCTTTCTTTATTTGGGCTTTGACCATGGAAGTAACTTTCAAGCTTCTCTTCTTTCTTTATTTCCCCCTTACACAAATGTAGTAGACAGGACGAGAGAGAAAAAAAATGTTTTCTCTTTCTCTCCATTTAACATGTTTAAATTAAGTTTGATTAATTAGAAATTATTATAAAAGAAATCAATGGCTATTAAGCCTTAACACTATGCAATGGTGGGATCCAATGGTTCACCTTGATGATACCCACTAATCATTCATTTATTAAGAGTTATTTGTTTTTAAGGACATGGAAATTTGCCTAGTAAGGACCTATCTCAAGCTCCTCATTTTACTCACTTGTGATTTAATCCCTATACTATTTATTTAATAACTTAATCAATTTATTTCACAACCCGTATTCGACTTGTAACTTCTCGATTCAACTTTCCTTGCAATTTGACTTGTTAAATTCGATCTAAAATTAATTTTTTTGATGTCGACGAAAATTGGATCCTTTCATATTTTACACTATATTTATGCATAAAAGTCTACTAATATTATAAAAAATATTATAAACTTAATATACGCAATTAACCTGTGATACATAGAGCACGGGTAATGTAAGAAAATATCATACCCGTGCTCTATGTATCATTTAAGTTATATTCTGTAAAATATAAGTGTAATATATATATCATTTAGATAATTATAAAAAATATATATATAAATGATTATTTGAACATGTATTATTTATGATACATACAATTAAATTCGTGCATCGTTGGGTAAGAAAACTAATATATATATGAGAGAAATTGTATCTCCGACAATGTTTCATATTTATAACCCATGGCACAAATTTAAACATTTCGATTTATAACATTTGTCAAAACATTAATGATGAATAATAATGTTACAATAAACTTGAACTTGTGATTTATTGATCAAATATTTATTTTTTTAAAAATAAATTAGGTTGAAATTATAGTTATACTAAAAATATTAATGTTGCTATATGCTACATAGTCTACCCATGTGACGAGTTGCATAAGCCTTAAATTAATTACCATAGATTGGATATTTTACCTAATTATGTTATCCTAACGTCTCTTCCTTTTCTTTTTCTAGCTATGGAAAAAGGAATAAATTTCATATTTATAACCCATGCCACAAATTTATATGAAATAATGTTGCCATAAACTATAACTTGCCACCTATTGATTAAATATTTACTTTCTAAAAAATAATTTGTGATGAACTCTGTGTATTGGCTTGATAATCAGAGTGTTCATTGTTTCAGGTATGATCTGAGTTTGAGTCATGCTAGTTGCGAAAATTGCTATGAAATCTAGGGGTGTTCAATCGGATAACCGACTGGTTAACCGACCCGACCCAAACTACCATTAACCGAATTAACCAAAATTTATATGTTTTTTTTTGTTTTTGTTAAAACAAGTATAAAATATATATAAAAAGTAATTGAATTAACCAAATTAACCGAATTTAATATATGTAAAATGTATATAAAAAATGTAAAATATTGGTTAATTCGATTAATTAACTGATTTCGAATCGAATTAACTGTTAACCGAACTTTCAAAAAATTATTAACCGACTCCAACCGAATTAATTCGGATAGCCGACTGATTAACCGAATTCAATTGGTTAACCGTTAACTGAACTTTTAAAAAATTATTAACCAACCCCGACTGAATTAATTCAATTAACCGACCGATTAACCGAATTAATTTAATTTTACCCGAAATTTACGCACCCTAATAAAATTATAGCTATACTAAAAAATATTAATGTTCCTATATACTAGATAGTGTGTCCATGTGATGAGTTGCATAAGCCTTAAATTAATGACCATAGATTAGATATTTTACTCAAGTATGTTACGTCTCTTTCTTTTCTTGTTCTAGCTATGGCAAAAGGAATAAATTTCCATGTGATTATGTAATTTGGTTCATAATTAATTAATAATTTTTAATAACATTTATACTTATATTAAAAGGAATAAAGGTGCTTATATATAAAAAATAAAAAATAAAAACCATTCTTCTTAAAAAAAGTATCAAATGTTAATTTGGGATGTTTTTATGTTTTTATATAAAATTTATTAAAAAATAATTTAAACTCAAAATAAATCGAGATAAACATATACATGTTTTTGTATGTATTAAACATACTGTGCCTTTTTTTTGGTTCACTTAGGTACCTAAGCTTGATAACTAGATTTATTTTGGTTCTTGAACTTGTATTTCGTCAAGATTTGATGATGTGATTAATTTTATTAAAAAATGACGATTGGTTGGTTGGACCGATTTTACCAAGAATCGATTGGTATACTAGTCCAAACAAAGGGGTTGAATGGATTGAATCAAAAATTGCTCAAAACCAATAAAAATTGAAAACTGGGATAATAAAACCAATAGTTGAACAAGTTGAATCAATTTTATATATTTTTTTTTTATTTTTATGAATTTTAGTTATTTATTTAATTATTGTTGATCTAGAAGTTGAACCGATCAAACTAATTGGATTGAGAACTAATGGCCTGACAAGTTCAATCATTGGTTAGATTATTAGAACAATGTATATTTGACACTTTTATTTTGTAGCACGTCATCACTGGTAAATTTATATAAATTTTTTAATTTTCAAGTGAAGATATGACACAATCTCAAAGTTCTACGTCATCCAACTTTTTATATTTTTCACGTTGAAAGACAAAAATGAATCTAATTGTCAAGTTTAAATACAAAATATATATAAATAAACATAATTACCAACTTAAAAAAAGTCATGATAATTTGACAACCTTAAATCATGGTCTAAATATAAGCAGTTATCAACCCAACTACTATAAATTATGTCCAAGTTCATGCAGAAAAAAGGCACCAAATTGTTTATAATCACATGTATTAACTTTTTTTGTGTTTGTAGGAAGAAGAAAAGAATATGAAGAGGGTTTCCTTTGTCATGATCTTGTGTGCGGTGGCACTAGCGGCGGTGGCGGTGTTTCAGGTGAAACACGCACGGTGGAAGCAGTGACATGCAGCCCCATCGAGCTCATCCCATGCTTGCCGGCAATCTCAACACCGCCAAAGCCTCCATCCGCCGCTTGTTGCAGAAAGGTGAAGGAACAGCTACCATGCTTTTGTGGCTACCTTAAGGACCCAGGTGCTAAGCCCTTCATCGACAATCCCAATATTCCAAAGGTGGCTAGCTCTTGTGGAGTTGCGCATGCATTTCCTCCTAAGTGTTAAAATGTTGCTTTCATTAGAGCATTCTCGCTCAAGGACTAGTATGAATAAATTAATAATTAAATGGAAATTTATCTAATATTTTACCCATTGTCCAAATAATTTTAATATACTCTTCACCCTTTTTAGTATTTACATTTGTTATTTTGATTGGTGTTTACATTTGTGGGAAAAAAATCTGCAAAATGATTCAAAGTTCAAACAGAGGAGAAACAGTGATGTTGAAATCTATTCGATTTGAATTTTTTTTTGGTTAAAATATGCCACAAGTCCATGTACTCTTCGGAAATTTGAAATGTAGTCCTTATACTATTTTTTTAGGAATTTAATTATTTTACTTTTTATATTTCAAAATTCAAGTCCAATTCATTCCGTCATTTTTTTAACTACATAACTACCGAATGAGTTTTTTAAAAAAAATTCAATATGTCACGCCAACAAATTAAATAAAAAATTAACAAAATTAATAATTAAATTTAAATTTTAAAATTCAAAAAATAAAATCACTAAATTTCTACAAATAAAAGCATAGCGACACACATTATTATCCTCAAAGCATCAACTTTTTCATATTAACCAAAATCTCATTAGTTTCTTATTAGATATAGCTTTTACATTTTTTTTTCATCCACATCGTGGATATGCTATAATATGATATTAGATTAAACATATTGGTAAAAGTACTATGACACTTCTTGTACTATAACTTAGATTATATTATAGTCGTTCTACTGAAAAAACGAGTAAAATGCTTCATGTGCTTTAAATGAAAAAGCAAAACAATTCATTTGTTAAAATTGTGTCGTTAAAATATTTATTTATATAAGGCATAATAATAAATATAGCCCTTTATTTTATTTTTTTTTCAATTTGGCCCCTAACTTTTTATTTAGAGTAAATTAACCCTCCACCTTTCATTCATGCCAATTGATATCTTTATTGGGTTTAAATCAATTGATAAAGCTAAGTTAAATACTTGAGTGGCTCTAGCAATGTTCTTTTATAATACTTGTTTTAAACTTGATAAAGTTAAGGAACTTGTAATAAATAAACTCTCAATTATCATGAAATAATTCTCTAAAAATAAAAAAAAAATTTAAGAAAAAATAAATATGAAATTGAGAAAAACTGATTCAAATGGAATATGTTATATATATGAACATTTTATTTTAGGTGTTTAAAATTCTTGGTTAAAATTTTATCAATATTATACCCATTTTTAATTTTTATATTAGGTAACGACTTATTGTTAATGGCTCGATGATTGAGTTGAGATAATGTTAGTTTGTTCTTGCTATTGAATCCATTCAGGGTAGATTTCATTATTTCAAGACCAATTGAATAGAAATTTAGCTATAAGAATTATTAATGAATTGTGTCAAAGAAAATAGAGGGTAGTGATCTAATATATCTCGAGAGCGGCTAATAGGATTGCACATAGAAAATGTTACAAAATATTTAAGCATTTAAAATATTAGATGCAATAAATAATGAATAATAAATAATATTATATCGGCATGGTCAGCATGTTTAGAGATTAACATTAGAATAAGATTAAAAACAAACCTTCGAGTAGAGGTGCTCATGGGCCGGGCGGCCCGGCCTAGCCCGACGGCCCGCCCAAAATATGGGAGGGTTTGGGTAAAAATATAGGCTCGAAATATGGGCTTGGGCAAAAAAACGAGGCTCGTTTAGAAAACGGGCCAGGCCCCGGGCACCACTTTTTTGGCCTGGGCTCGGCCCGATATAATAAATATATTTATTTTTTAAATTTTTTTAATTTTAAAATATTTTTAAAATAAATTTTTTATTATTTTTTTAATTTTAAAATACTTTTTAAAATACTTTTTAATTTTAAAATATTTTTAAAATACTTTTTTTAATTTTTAAAATAAATTTTTGGTATTTATTAAAAAAATGGGCAAGGCCGGGCCCGGGCTTATGATTTTTTTCCCCGGCCAGGTATGGGCAAAATTTTAGGCCCATATTTCGGGCCGGGCCGAAATTTTTTATGGGCTCGGCCCGAACTCAGCCCGGCCCGGCACATGAACACCTCTACCTTCGAGTGGATATTTTTATGGTGAAAATCTCATCGGAAAATTTGTCAAAAATTTAAGCACCGCTTTGTCTTTCCTTTTTTTTTTCATAGGATAAATGTAATGAAACAATATTTGCTCTATGAAAAGATGAATTTTGATATTTATGTAAAGACATGATGAAAATGGAAGAAAAACAAGTTATATCAAAAGTGAAATAAATTATAACGAAAAAAACTTCAGAAAATAGTAAATCAAAGGTTAAATTTGTTATCATGTTGATTTCGATAATTCATCTAACATGCAAGGATCAATTTATCTATTTTTTAGTAGAACGACCAAAATACAATTCAAGCATATCATATTTAAATATATTATATTTATTACATTATTTTTATATGTATTAAATCACCAAAAAATAAAAAGAGTCATGATAGTTTGACACCCTTAAATCATGGTTTATGTCTCTAATCAATTATCAATCCAACTACTATAAATTATGTCAAAGTTGAGGCAAAAAAGAGGCACCAAATTAATTGTTTGTAACCACAAGTATTAGCTCTTTTTGTGTAGGAAAAAGAATAAAGAATATGATCAAGAGGGTTTCCTTTGTTATCTTGTGTGTGGTGGCACTAGCGGTGGTGGTGTTTTCGGGTGAAACATGCATGGTGGAGGCAGTGACATGTAACCCCATCGAGCTCAGTCCATGCTTAGCGGCAATCACGATGCCGTCGCAGCCTCCTTCAGCCGCTTGTTGCAGTAAGTTGAAGGAACAGCAACCATGCTTTTGTGGTTACATTAAGGACCCAACTCTTAAACAGTATATGAACAATCCCAACATTCCAAAGGTAGCTAGCTCGTGTGGAGTTGCATATCCTCCTAAGTGTTAAAATGTTGCTTCATTAGAGCATTTCCTTCTTCAAGGACTAATATGAATAAATGAATAATTAAATGAAACATAAATTTATCTATTATTTTACTCAATAGTCCAAATAATTTTCTTAAATTTGAAATCCATGTTATTTGATTTTTTTTGAAGTAAGATTAAAAATAAATATATTTTATTCTTTTCATTTTTGAAATTGGTCCATTTTCTTTTAATTTCAAGAATTTAGTTTATTTTTCTAATTAAAAAGTTAAAGTCCAATTAATAATAATATTAATTATATTGTTTTAAAATTGAATTGTGTTATAATTAGAGGTAGAAAAAATGACTAGTTAATAGGGACAAGTCTGAACTTTTTTTGTCAAAAAAATGTAATGTACAAACATGACCTCAAGATTATGAGCCTTGCCAGCTACCAAACTGCTCTATCCCGCGATGAAAAGAAACCAAACTAATAGACAAACAAAGATTGAATGCGCTCCTCTTCCATATATGTACAAATAGAATAGCCTACTTATACAGAATGGTAAAGGGGGCCCTCTATGATCATTGATCATAGAAATAAATAGAAAAAGGAAAGGACACAACTGGAAATTAAAATGTCATATATTCAATTTAACAGAACTCTTTTAATAATATTATCAATTAAATTTTAATAAAGATGTATGACATCTATATTAGCCAATTTAATCTCTCTAAAATAAAATATGCAATTTAATTTTTGTACTATTAGAAACCGAGCAAATTGTCGAAACCATTTTTTTGCAATTTGAAAAATGGGTATCGATTTTGAAAATGGAGATGGGAGTCGCCACCGATATTTTATTGTCGTGTGATCGGATCACCTTGAAAATAATTTTAGGTCTGCGAATTTTGAGAAAACAAGTTCGGGAGTCGGTTACGCACGAGGAAGGGTTAGCACCCTCGTAACGCCCAAAATTGGTACCAAATCAATTGTTTAATGTCTTAATGTCGAAATTTTGAAAAGATTTTAAAGTGCGATCCTTGGAAAATAAAATTTGAATAAAATAAATTGGATTATGAGACTCACTTATTTCAAGGAAATAAATTGACACACTCAATAAGTTAGAGTGTAACATTTCAAATACTCGAAATTAAGTTTATCTTTTGATTTTTTAAAATCTATGCATTTGAGAAGGATATCCGACTTGGGTCGAATGAAGAAAATCAAAACCCAGTAAGTTAGGGTTCGATTTCACAAAATTCCTAAATATCGAATATTGCATTTATTTTTATTTGTTAGAAAAATCCTCGTCTCGAGAGCAATATGTCATATCCAATACGTTAGGACACAACGCATCAAATTCCCGAGAATGAGCTTTTATTTTGGAATTTCTATGTTCAAATTGAAAAAGGGGTATTCGGCTATTTAAAATAAAAAAGGAGAATTGAAGCCCAGTAAGTTAGGGCACCTCTCGAGACTTTTTAAACACTAAGCTTTGTAGGAATTTTGAAATAAAACAATTATAATGCTTTAATGAAATGTAATTTTTACAAAAAATATAATAAAATATCAATATACAAATCAAATGGTGAATAGCAAGCTAAATTTACAATTTGGAGCAACCAAACATATAATACATCAACATTGATAATCAAATAAACTAATAATCAATCCTACAAATAACGAGATGAGAATAATTAATATAAAGATAATTTAATCACAAGTAAACCACTTAAAATAATCGAAATGAATAAAAAATTTGAAAACAAAAATAAAATTTTGTAAATTACAAGTTATGATGCATTTTATACACATGTACATGTATTAAAATAATTCCATATAAACTATATATATAAATATAATAATCACGAGATATCATGGTGAAAATAAAATTTGGGACTATATTCTAAAATACATTATTGAGAAATATAAAGTGATATATCAAATTCTAAAAATATATTAGGTGTGATAAAATAAATAATAATTTATCAAATTTAAAAAAAGGAGTATATGTAAAGAATTTAAAATCGATGTCAATGAATTTAAAACATATTGATAATAATTAGTAAGGATAAAGTATTATATTTTAGAAATCTTATTAATAATAAGTTTAAAAATATTAAGTCAATGTTAAAATAATATTAATAATTAAAATAACAATAAAATTTTTAATAAACATACAGTAGTTTCAAAATATTAGTATATAATAAATTTAAAATACAAAATACAACCTAAAATAATAACTTTATTACATTTTAAAATAATATAATAATAATTTAAAATACTATCAAAAATAAATATTATAAAGAATATTAGATATTATAATACATGAAAATAGAATTAATCATAATTTAAAAAAAATTGAATTTTTTAAAAAAATCAGTATTTAATTAAAACTTGTTTCCAAAATTGAAGGACTAAATCCGCAATTAAACACAAACTTCGAAATAATCCCAAACAATAACAAAAACGGCACCGTTTGAACTTGGATCTAAATGAATATAGAATTAAATAGGCGGTACAAATTAAGGAAAATGGAAAGAAATCTGATTGAAACTAAGCAAAACGTGAAAGGACTCTAAGCGCAAATAAACCACGAACAAAAAGGCGCAGATCCTCTTCCCTGAATCGGGTCGGATGATCGGATCTCGGCTAATACGACATCGTTTTGAGGCCACTGAGAAAGGCCCCAAACGGTGTTGTTTTGCATGTTTATTTAAACAAAACAAATAAAGTAAAACTCACTTCAGCCCTATTTTCCAAAAAAACAGAAGAGACCCCCCATTTTCCTCTGCTAGGGTTTTGAAACCCATTTCGCAGATCGCCGAAAGCTCCGCCAATATCTGGCCTCACAGCTTTAGCCCGAGCTTCGATTGCGACGAAGCGAGCAAGGTTTCAATCGGCGCTACGCTAAGGTGAATCATTTCCCTTTTTCTCTCTATTTACAAAAATCAATAGTAATAACCATGCATCGATGGAACAGAGAAGAAAAAAGCAGAAAAAAACCTTCAAGAAACTTTTGATCTTTTGTATTGATTTCGTGTCTGTGTGCGTAACCTTACAAGAATGAAGCAATCGGCCCTTTATATTGCCGAATATTACAAAAATGGTTTTTTCCTCTTTTTTTTCTATTATTTCTTCCCTTTTTTATATCTGCTGGCCTATTGTTGTTGTTGTTTTGCTGTGTTGTTTTCGTCTTCTTTGCAGGTACGGTGGCCAGCTGGTGTATGGAGCCGTACGGTGACGTGGCGCGGAGGCTCGATGCATGCTGAAGGTAGGAGCGGTGGCTGAGTTTAGGGTTTTGGTCTCTAGGGTTTGCTGTTAATTTTCTCTGTTTTGGGCTGCGAGTATTTGGGCTTGGTTTTGGGTTTAGGTTAGTTGGGTTTGGGTTAAAGCTATTTAGGCTAATCGGGCTTAGGACTATATTTTGGGTAGTGGATTTGGGCTATTGAGCCCGTTGCTTGTAAATGGACATTAAAAATTGGACTATTATTTTTATTATTATTTATTTATTTATTTATTATTTAATTTGGGCCGGGTAAATTTGGGTTATTACACAAATAATATTAACTATTTCTATTAATAAACTCTAGGATAAATAACAATTTAGTCAAATAAGAACAATTGAAGTAAAATTAACAATTTTGTTTAATTAAAGCTAACATAACAAAAGAAAAGAAGATAAATGCAACTATGAAAAACTAGAAAACTCTGGGCTTGATATCCTTCCATTATATATATAAAGATGAGCATCAAAAGATTGATATTGAAAGTGTAATACCTTAAACTTGATGTAGACATTAGACCCAAATTTTAAAGATTACATTGACCATTGAAATGGCCAGGCAGAACTATCAGAGTTTAAAAACACTTGTAATATTTGTTTATTTTAAAGGGAAAAACTTAGTGTGATGTCTTTCATTTTACTAGAAGAAATTTTTTTCCCTCAAAACGATGGAGTTTAAGGTTTACATATTAAAATGTCGATTTCCAATTATTATATATTTTTTAAATATCATTTACATAACTATGCGGCGGAAAAAGTAATATTTAACATGAGTTTGATGGAAACCATATTTTTATGCGTGATTAATTAATAAACCATAATTCAATAACCTAAAGCAAAATAAACTGTCATAGATGCTGGACAAACCCAAAACCTAAGTCTCATGCCACAATTCTATTGAAATAATATCGTCTTTGAAAAGTAAAAATTGCAATTAATGAATTTAAAATACTTTTTTATAAGAAAAACAATTCGTGCCGGAGTCAAAGTCTTAATCTGGTAGGTTATCTGTAGATATGGAAATAAAAAGTGGAGTGAGCTTATGAAGCTCAATGTGAGTCCAATCACAAGAAAATCAATACAAACGATAGAGAAATCATACAAAAAAATGACTCATAAAATAAATCACAATTAAATAGTATTTCAGAATATTTGTATTTTAGATCAACTCATTAATATAATATCATAGTATTCACAGCCACGTGTAAATGCATATGAATGCAATGCAACTTCAATTTATCAGAAAGTAGATCCCACTCAACTCCTCTACACACCTCATTGGAAGTTCCCCTGAACTCAAACATCTTTATACACCGGGTTGTGGTTTAACCACCACTAGTTTGCAGATAAACTGGTATTGGGCTGTAGATGCACAACAAAATTTTGCAGATAAAATTTGCCACTGGACTGTGGATACACAACAAAATCCGTAGATAAAATCTGCCACTGGGCTGTGGATGCACAACAAAATTCATAGATAAAATCTGCCACTATGTTGTGGATTCAAAACAAAATTTGCAGATAAATTGCTAATCTTTCTCCGTACATATCGTCTCACCCTATGCAATGCAATATGTCATGCTTTGTAATGGAACAATTCAACACTAGCAGTAGACATGTGTAACATGTACTCAATTCATCATTAACAGTAGACAAGTTTAACATGTTCTCAATTCATCATTAACAGTAGACATGCTTATCATGTCCTCTGTAGAGCGGTAACAATATTATCACTAATAATTTATCAATTTCACTTTAACAGAAAGCATATAGAATTCACATATAATGCGATGTAACAATAACACTTTAGGTATTAAATCACAGGTTCCAAAATTAACACAATATTAGGGATTTAATTGAGAATATAAAAGCTCTAAAAATAATTCACGAAATATATAAGGACTAAACTGCGCATAACATAAATTTCTGGGAAAAATTGTAAAATATGTAAAATAGGGGTTGTGTGAGGGTCTCGTGGTCGTGTGGAAGGGTTACACACCCGTGTGACCAAGCCGTGTGGCAATTGCAAAATTAAACCTATAGGGGAGACACGACCGTGTGGCAAGCCGTGTGGAAGGTTCTTAGTTGTGTGAGAAACGAAGTACCCTACTGTAACAGAGGCACATGGTCTTTTGGTCTACACGCTTGTGTGGGAGACCGTGTGGTCCTAATCTTAGACACGATTTGTCCTGATTCACTTGGTAAATAACACACACCTTTTCACCACAGTTCGATTGACGTTCCTCATGATCAACTTTGATTTGATTCACCTAGATCCGATCCTTCGATGGATAATACACACAATTAACGATTGGTATCAAGATCTAAGCAAGATTTGCAAAGATTTGGCAAGATTATCAAAGTTTGATTAATCGGACGTAAGATTAATGCCATATAGTAATATTACAAAAATTTGAGATCTAACATCAGAAATGAGATGTACTTACTGATTTTTGGCAAAGGTAGGGATGCTATTGACCGTAATTACAAAACTGTTAGAAAGAACGATTGAATGGAGGATGATTTGGTTTGGGAAAGCAAAATTATTACCAACAATTAAGATGAAAATATGATGTAAAGAAAAGGGAAAGAAAAGAAAAAGAGAATAAATAGAAAGATGGAGAGTAAATTCTATTAGGATTTGAAAATGGGCAATATGAAAATCTAATTAGGAAAATTAGGAGAACAATAGGATTTGAAATTCTATTAGGAATTCTAATTCTATTGGAATTTTGAAAATGGGCAAGTTGTGAATTCTAATTAGGAAAGAATTGGTTAAATTCTTAGGGTTTATAAAACCTAGGGACGTCACATGCAATTTACCCAAATTAGGAGCAAGGAGCTGCAATTTACAAATTTCCCCTAGCCTTGCTGAAATTGTTGAATAAATGAAAGATAGGAAAGAGGGGGTTCAAACCTTGGCTTCTAAGGAGGATAACACCTTACCATTGAACCTGTTGCTCATTTCTTATTTATTTTAAACATTTAATCGTATATATGTGTTTTGGGGCGTATTTGATGAAATTACAAAATAAAAAGGGGAAGGAGTGGCTCAAAATCGGGTCATTGAGGGAAATATTAGCACTTTAATCATTAAGCCTGAAGCCTATTCTTGCTTAGTTTTTACTCCTAACCATATTTATTTTAGTGTAACTATATTTCGGGGTGTGACAGAAAGTGTCTACCTTTAATGAGTGACATAAGCCATAACTTAATGGCCATTATTAATTTTAATTTGGTAAACCTAACATCCCTTTACTAAAGTCACATGTATGGTCTAGAACTCTCATCAATTACCAATCCAATTGTTATAAATTCGTCATAATCATTGGTATTAGCCCATTTGTGTAAAAAAGAAAGAAAGAACAGGAAGAGGCTCTCCATTGTTGTATTATGTGCAGTGGTGCTACTAGTGGAGGTTTTTTTTAATGAAACACGTAAGACGGAGTCAATGAAGTGTGACAACCCCTATGGAGTACAACCAATGCTTGAATTCCCATAAGAAACCATTGCCATCAACTACTTGTTGCCCCAAGATGAAGGAACAACAACCATGTTATTTTAGGTACATGCAAGATGATGATGATAATAAACTGGTTTTTATCATAATCAAGCTCCAAGTGTGGATATTGGGGGTGTTCATTCGGTTAATCGGTTGGTTAACCGACCCGAAATAACATTAACCGAATTAATTGACCTTTCAAAATCTTTAACCGTTAACCGAACCGAAATTTTTTCAAAAAAATTAACCGAACCGAAATTGTTTCGGTTAATTCGGTCAATTAACCGAATTAACCGAATTATCCGAATTAACCGAATTGAATCCCTACATAATTAAATTATTTTTAGACTTGTAGACTTTAGTTTTAGTTTTAGTTTTAGAATTTTATTTTTATTTATTAAATTATTTGTAATTTTTATGATTGGGTTGGGTTGGGTAATTGGGTTGGGTTAAATACTTGGGTTTGGATTGGGTTTAGGTGAATAGTGGGTCTATTGATATGTTATAATTTTATTTATTAATTTTTTCGGTTAAACTAAAAAAAATCGGTTAACCGACCGATTTCGAACCGAATTAACCGTTAACCAAAAAATCAAAAAATAATTAACCGACCCCCGACCGAAAAAATTCGGTTAACCGACCGATTAATCGAATTTTTTCGATTTTACCTGAATCTTGCACACCCCTAGTAGATATATGTATCCTAACTGTTCAAAAGTGTTTACTTTCATTTGAATATCTATAAGATTGAATGATTGATATGGATAAAATGAATCATTATATAGAAATAATAAGTTTATCTGTATGATCGAATGATTGCTATTTGAATATCTAAGTGATATGTACCATGTTATACCCCTACCAAAGTGCAACATGTGGGAAGCTGTCAAATAGCTTGTGGGGAACCCTTCGTGAACCTTCCGTGGAGAGTAGTATGTGACCCCTTGTGGACTCCTAAGTAGCCATCTTAAGGACAGTCCGTTGTGCACATCTTGTTAAGACCACTTAGACGTAACTACCTTGTACGATCCCAAGTACGAGAATGTTAGAGTAGGACCACATAGTACATCTCATGATTACATTTGACCTATAACAGCATTAACACCTAGTTGATAGCACAATCATACCCGCCTTTCGTACTGTCAGCTATGTGGCACTACAAGACAAGAAGGAACCATTTCTATAAGCTAGAGAGCACGAGAGACCAGGGATCGAGTTCTCTCCCTTAGAAACCCTACACAACAACCCTAAAACAACTCTCCCTTCTCCTTCTCCTTTCCTTTCTTTCCTAACATCGGATCTTCACCTATCACGGTTAAATTGGCTTATTGGTTGTTAGTGTTGACACCATTTTTGGATGAAAAACGGAGTCGACTTGGGTTTTGAAAATGAAAACGAAAACGAGAGTCGCCACCAATCCTTTTTGATGAGGTGTGATTGGGTCACCTTGAAAAGATGGTTGTTTTTAATAAACAATTTAATTTTATTAAAACAACAAGTTTGGTCCACGAAATTCAGAAAAACGGGTTCGGGAGTCGGTTACGCACGAGGAAGGATTAGCACCCTCGATACGCCCAAAATTGGTACCTAGTTGATTACTTAATGTCTTAGTGTTGAAAAACTGAAAACTTTAAAGAAATTTAAAATACGATCCGAAAAAAAACTCGAATGGCATGGATTAAAATTCAAGAGGATATTTGGCTATTCAGTCAATCGGGAAATCGAAACCCAGCACATTAGGGCACGTTCCTTGAATTTTCGAATGCAAAATATTGCCTTATTTTGAAATTTTTGGAAGGATATTTAGCTATTTGGTTGAACGAGAAAAATCGACACCCAGCACCTTAGGGCATGTTTTCTCGAATTTCCAAACGCAAAATATTGCCTTTATTTAAAAAAAATCCTCATCTCGAGAAAACGACATGTCATATCCAATGCATTAGGACACGACGTATCAAATTCCCGATGCGAGAGTACATGCCGAAAAATTTATTTATTTAAAAAGACTTTTAATTATCTCGGGTTTAGAAAAGGGATCATGCCCAGTAAGTTAGGACACGATCTTTTCTTAATTCCCGAGATCGTTTGAAAACTCGAGTTTGAAAATATTCACGTGTTTAGATTTATTGTGAAAATCGAAACCCAGTAAGTTAGGGCACAACTTTTCAAATATCTAAACACGAGATTTAATTTATTTGAAATGGATTTTGATATATTGGGCAAAATGAAACACGATGCTAATATGTATTGCGATATATATATAAAAAACATATGTATGTGAATTATAAAATATAGAAAATATGTAAGAAAAATATAGATTTTAAAATATAAATAATATGTATAAGTATGTGTATATATATATAAAAACACGTACATACACATGTATATATATTATAAAAGTATAAATATGTACATATATAAATAAAAAAATGGGTATGTGCATACATATATATTACATAAAATAAATGATATAAGTATGTATATTGTAAAATAAAACAGTGTAAGTATGTACATATATATGTAAAAAAAGACATATATACATATATTTTATAAAATGAATGATGGATATAGACGTATATGTATGTATGTATAACAAAACATATGTATGTATATAAGCTAAAAAAACGTGTCTATAAAGAGATATATAGATATATATAATAAGATATAAATATATAATAAGATGATATATATAAATAGTTATAATAATAATAATAATAAGACAAATATATTCAAAATTTAAATAAGTAAATATAAATAAAATATAACAATAACAATGTAAAACTAAATGGTATAATAATGGTGACGTAAATATACATATATATAATGGCAAAATATAATAATAATAGCTAGATTAGTTAATAAAACAACAAAAATAACAAAATGGGTCAATTTGTGATAAAAATAAAATTTAAAGGGTAAGACTATAATAAAATGCACAAAGGAGGACCAAAATAGAAGGGCGCGAAAGGAAGAAGGACCAAAGGGGTAATAAACCCGATTTTCAGGCCACGCGTCCCTTCCTTAGGGGCCCAACTAATTGAGGATCAAATTAAAAAAGGGAACAAATCCGTGGTCCAAATTAAAATAGGAGAAAAAAGACAAATGGTCCAAATTGAAACAGACTGAAAATGCGGAAGGGCCTGAAGCGCAAATAACCCCTTGATAGAAAACACGCGGATCCTTGGCAGGCGGGTCGGGTGGATCGGGTCTAAAGACTAAACGACGTCGTTTTAGGGCTACGATGCCAAGCCCTAAACGACGCCGTTTAAGAGGGGTATAAAATTCTAATTTTTTAGCAAAAATTCATTCTCTTCCACTCTTCAAAAAAAAAACACAAAATACTCTCTCAACTCTCCCTCTTCTCAGTCCCTCCTCCGGCTAGGGTCCGGCCGCCTCCGGTCATGGGGCCGTCGCGCCGGCCACCGTACACGGTGGCCGGAAAATTCAAAAGGTATGTTTTTTTTTGCCTTTTTTATATGTTATATATATAGTTTTAAAAAATAAAAGAAACAAAATCGAACACAAATAATTCGAAAGGAAAAAAATAAAGAGAAAAAAAACTAGAAAAAGAAAATAAATATACCGAAAATGGGGTTGTTGAATTTGTTTTTTTATTTCTTATTTCTTGAATTTCTTTTTGCAAAAAGGGGGGGCTTGTTACAAAGATGATACTTGGCTTTATAGCCAATTTTACATGCTATTTTAGTCTTCTTTTTTCTTTTTCTCTGTTTGCCACTGTGCTTTGTGTGATTTTCTTCTTTGCAGGCAAGTGGGGTGATGGGCGAGCGGCGCGAGTCAGAGGGTAGGTGGCTGAGATGATTGACGGCGGCGGCAGATGCAGAAGGCCCTAGGTCCGGCGCACCTAGGGTTAGGGTTTCTTTTTTTATTTGTGTTTTGGGTAATGGGTTTTGTAATTGGGCTTGGGTAGGTTTTAAATTTTTGGGCCTGTTATTTGGTGAGGCCCAGGTAAATTTGGGCTGTACAGCTGCCCCTCTTTGCTCGTTGTCGTGTAACGAGAACAGAGCAAAGACTAAGAAAGACCAAATTTGCCCGGTCTCGCCGAGTCTTGACCTCTTGGTGCCTTTCTTCTTCAGATAGCCTTTTCGCAATCCACTGTGCCTTGTTGTTTCGATCCACTCTACTGCCCTTCAGAGAGATCGGACTTGTAGCTTCAATCTTCTTCGTACCAACTTCAGGGGGACGAGATTCGTTGTTTTAATCTACTCCGCTACAACTTCAGGGAGGTTGGATCTGTGGTTCTAATCCGCTCCACTGCAACTTCGGGGAGATAGGCATTGGCGCTCCGGCCCACTCCGCAATGTCAGGGAGATAGAATTATTGGCTTCTATGTACTCCACTGTAACCACAGGGAGGTAAAACCTGATGCGATCTACTCTACTGTAACTTCAGAGAGATAAGATCCTTTATTTTAATCCGCTCCACTGTAATCTCAGGGAGATAGGATTACTAGCTTCAATCTGCTCCGCTGTAATCTCAGGGAGATAAGATCTGAAATTCTTCAGTCTGTTCCACTGTAATCTTAGGGAAATAAGACCTGGTGCGATCTGCTCTACTGTAACTTCAGAGAGATAAGATCCTTGGTTTTAATCTGATGCGATCTACTCTGCTGTAACTTCAGAGAGATAAGATCTTTTATTTCAATCCGCTCCACTGTAACTTCAGGGAGATAGGATAGTGTCTTTGATCTGCTCCGCTGTAATCTCAGGGAGATAAGATCTCTGGCTTCAATCTGCTCCACTGTAACCTCAGGGAGATAAGATCTGAAATTCTTCGGTCTACTCCACTGTAACCTCAAGGAGATAAGACCTGATGCGATCTACTCTGCTGTAACTTCAGAGAGATAAGATCCTTTATTTTAATCCACTCCACTGTAACTTTAGGGAGATAGGATAGTGTCTTTAATCTGCTCCGCTGCAATCTCAGGGAGATAAGATCTCTGGCTTCAATCTACTCCACTGCAACCGATGGAGGCAAGGCTTTGTTTTCGATCTGCTTCGTTGTTAACGCAGGAAGGCAAGATCTGCTATCTTCAACTAGCTCCATTGCAGCCAATGAAGGCAAGGCTTTGTTTTCGATCTGCTTCGTTGTTAATGCAGAAAGGCAAGATATGCTATCTTTGACCAGCTCCACTGCAACCAATGAAGGCAAGGCTTTGTTTTCGATCTGCTTCGTTGTTAATGCAGGAAGGCAAGATCTGCTTCTTTAACCAGCTCCACTGCAACCAATGAAGGCAAGGCTTTGTTTTCGATCTGCTTCGCTGTTAATGCAGTAAGACAAGATCTGATTCTTTAACCAGCTCCACTGTAACCAATAAAGGCAAGGCTTTTTCAATCTGCTTCGCTGTTAACGCAGGAAGGCAAGATCTGCTTCTTTAACTAGCTCCACTGTAACCAATGAAGGCAAGACTTTGTTTTCGATCTGCTTCGCTGTTAACGCAGGAAGGCAAGATCTGCTTCTTTAACCAGCTACACTGCAACCAATGAAGGCATGGCTTTGTTTTTGATCTGCTTCGCTGTTAACGCAGGAAGGCAAGATCTGCTTCTTTAACCAGCTCCACTGCAACCAATGAAGGCAAGGCTTTGTTTTCGATCTGCTTCGCTGTTAATGCAGGAAGGCAAGATCTTTCTTTAACCAGCTCCACTGCAACCAATGAAGGCAAGGCTTTGTTTTCGATCTGCTTCGCTGTTAACGCAGGAAGGCAAGATCTGCTTCTTCACTGATCTGTTCTCTAGGGAACATGACCTGTATGTTCTATTTTATGAACCTAATTGTGCCTAGTGATTAGGATGACATGATCATAACGAATCAAATGCTCCTAACTCTATGTGTATGAATGACATTTGAATGAATGCAAACTGTCATGAAAATGATTCCTTAATGCTTAGGTTATCATCACGCAAAAGCTTATTAAGGCTTTATCACTGACGTGCTACAACGCCTTCTTGTTCGGCAGGCGTATCCAAAGAAACACTTAATTTGAATGCCCCCCAGTGTGATCTTCAAACTTCAATCCACTGGGATGCAAAATTTGTACCATCATTCTCCCACTGTAATCCAAGAGTAGAAAGATATGGCTTTTCTCGATCTTCTCCTATCGCAATTCAAGGATACAAAATGTGAAGCTCTTTGGTCCTTTACCCTATTCCCAAGGTGTCATACCAAATACTCATGCACAATTGCAAAATTTTATTCTCCAAGAAAACCTTTACTTATCACTCGGTGATCATTACTTGTTTGTTCATTGAAGCTTTGTCACCAACACGATATCTTGTCATTTTGCTTAATCAATGTTTGGACAACAAAATCTGAAAGGATAGTCTTTAACTTAGACCCTTCCTTCTTAGATATTTCACCCTTTAAACTTGATGTTTTCTAAACAATAGTCATGTTTCAGGTTCCTATATTATTTAGAAATTTCTAGAGTAATATGCAAAACTTCCATTGTGAAAGTATTATTAGTCTATTAATCATTATTCTAATGCAACATGCTTGCAAAAAAAATCATAATGATAGGTAAAATAGAATTGATTTGAGAGCATAGCTCGAAATGAATAAATTATCAAGGATAGCTAAAATAAATAGAGGAATTGATTAGAACATGTATCTTGAAAAAGAAAGAAGTATTCCAAGAATGACAAAATCAATATATAAATAGTATGAATGTCAAGTGCCCCAGATATCGCAGCTTGAACTTCTCTGTACAAACTTTCTAAAGACTTTCCTGAGTTTGACATGTGTTTAGGAGATCTACAGGACTTTGTCGGTGCCCCAAGATGTCACCTTACCCTTTCAGGTATAGCAAGATCACCACATGCCCCAATTTGATCAATATTTGAGCCGCTCTTTTCGGGTTTTCAACTCAAATCCCCTTTGGCCTAAGGTGCCCTTTGCGGGTTTTTCCCTTAGCCTCTCCATTTTTACTTTTTCATTTTTTTCATCTTTTTTTTTTACTCAAAGTGCCCTTTTGCAGGTTTTCACCTTGGTCCTTCCTTCTTCTTTAAACGAAGTGTTTCTTGACTGGATCCGAGTTTATAGGATTAGCAATCTCACTCAGGATCAGTGCTCCTCTAAAAATGGTCCTCTTTACAACATAGGGACTTTCCTAGTTTGGCATTCATTTCCCTGTAGAATCCTTTCATTTAGGAGAATCTTTTTCAACATCCAGCCCTCTTGTGGAATTCTCTGAGACGAGTCTATTTATTATGGGCTCATATTATTTATTTATGGTACATTTGACCCTGATGAATAACTTTTAACCCTTTTCCTAGGGCCAACTGATGACATCGCGATTGGATCCCTTCAACAAGTAATGAAGGGATTTTAACAGGTAAAACTACCTCATTCTTGTAAACCAAAAAGAGATGTGTTGCCCCAGTACAGATGTTCGACAAACAATGAGGGCATATGGTAATTTCTCACGTCAATCCTTGTAAGTCTCAGTCATTTTCCTTCAATTTTCGATGTTCAACTCTAGGAACTTCAGTGACGAATCATGGTGTCCACTTCTGAGTTAATTTGAGACCTCAGCTATCATGCTATTGTTTAAGCTCAAAGCATTCTCCAACACCATCCTCTCTGAAATTCTGTATCAGTATAAGATGACCTTGATCCATGCAGTAGCCTCTAAAAAATGAAGCAATGCCCATCAGAAGTCTTCGATAATGGTGATGTCCATGCCCTATTTTGCTCAAAATTTGAGTCGCCCTTTTTCGGGTTTTCAACTCAGATCCACCTTTGGTCAAAGCGCCCTTTGCGGGTTTTCGCCTTGACCTCTCCTTTTTCTTTTTCTTTTTTCCTATTTTGACTTTGATTTTTTTTATTTTTATTTTTGTTTTTCTTTTGATATTTTGATATTTTGATATTTTGATTTTTTTTTGAGTCTGAACTCATGAGATCAGGCAAGTCCTGGTCATGTTTTTCGACCAGAATCAATGTTATTCTAAAGTCTTCCACATAAGATCTTCCACTTTCATCTTGTATGCGAAAAACCTTCTTTGGTACTAGATTTCTTTCATAGAGCCCTTTTGGGACGCAACTACGATAGAAAACTTTGGATCTTCCTCTTTAATCAGGATAAAGTCCAACATCTTGAAGGGATGGAAACTCGATTTCAAATGGATAAAGCTATGCTGACTCAACGAGAGAGGCATTGCCTCGGTAAAGAATTGCATCGTTCGCACTGTAAATTTCTGCCATCGTGCTGTTGTACAGGCTTTAAGAATCGAGTTATACCCTGGTATGATCATACAAAGACATCTTTGAACTCTAGAGGTAACTCAACAAGGTATTGCTTCGTTTCTGTGGTCAGGTCAATTCTAGTCTTCATCAAGCTCACAATTTCTAATGATTCCTTGAGAGGTAAGATCTGTTTATCCACTTGTTCTACCATCCTCAACAAGTCTAGAGATAGGCTACAATCTATGTCATCTTCAAAGGCGTGAGATCCCTCTAAACACATGTCTCACTCAAAAGGAGATTCTAAGTCTTTAACAGTGTCATTCATGTCATTGATATCCAGGGACCTACTGTAGGTACAAAAGAATATACAAAGAATGTATGAATTTAAGAATAATTATTTATACAGTATGATTATGAATGAATGAATGATGTGGAAGAAAATCCAAAAGAAAAATAATCAGACATAATTATTCAAAAAGAATATTGGCTCAAAAGTGAATGCAAAGATGTATTTTATTAGAATAATAACGTTCAGACATTAGCCTATTTCACAAAGGAATTTCTATCGCTTCTAGGCTAAAAACAACAAAATGTTCTGAACATTACTCTAGATAAGCCCTAAAAACTAAAGGGATTTTTTTCGCAGCCCAGTTGCTTAGAACACTCCAGATTTATAAGGGCAGATATCTAACAAGGTTCCTTTTCATTCGTGTCTTCAAATATGTCATTGGTGTGAACGCTTGCCAACATTGAACGTATGTTTTCCTCCTCTTTAATTTCCTCACGAAGCTTCATCCCCTTATCGTCCATCATGTCCTGAACCAAGGCTTTGAATTCCACACTCTCTTGGGTCTCGAACCCCCTCTCATGATGGAAATCACAATGGTTCCGTGTCTTTCCCTTATTTCCTCCTGAATCAGAAATAACTGATGCCCTTCCTACCTTCATGTCTACCCCATTATCAATATGGCTAGGTAGTAGATTTTTTGCGCTAGACGAGTCATCAAATCTGACAACCCCCATATTAATGAGCTTTTCAACCCGTTTCTTGAAGGCAATGCAGTTCTCTATTGAATACCCCGTAATTCCCGCATGGTAGTCGCATTGTACGTTCGTGTCATACCATTTGGGATACGGAGGCTGTATGGGTTTTAAGTAGAAGGGGGACACCACATGTGCATCAAATAAGCTTCGGTATGACATCAGAATTGGTATGAACTGGAGCTTCTCAGTACCTGGCTTCACTCCAGATTCTTGCTTTGAAGACCTCTGATGGCTGGTGGTTTCTGTCTTTGATCGGCCCACAGTGATTGGTTTTGAGTGGCCCTTGTTATATATATTCGCATTATTCCCACTATTCCCCTTCTTCTTTGGGGCCTCTATAATATCTGGGTACTCTGCCCCTACCTGCTTCATTTCTTCTGGATCATCACGTGCAACAAGAAAATTGTTCCTCAAATTGGATCTTGGGCCCGTCAAGCCACTTACTGGTGCTGTTGTACCAGTCTGATATTGTTGAGATCTTATGGTAAAGAGTGCCCCTTGTGGACGCCCATCCGGCTGGACTTGGACACTTATCGGAGTATAATCTAGGGAATGGGCAAGATCCTTATTATCAACCCCAAAGTGGACCACTGGGTCCTTCCTTTTTTCTAACTCTCCAGCTGGCAGTCGGTTGAACTGACTCATCAAGGTTCTTTGTAATTCTAGCATCTGATCTCTCATCTCCTGTTGAAATTCAGTCAATTGCTCCCGCATCTGAATCTGCATTCACTCTAATCTCTCCAAACTTTGGCCCATTCCTTAGTTTCTATTTGGGTACCGCAAAAATGTTGGTTTTCCAGATTTTCTGAAATGATTTTATTCGATTAGGTTTTTTTTAATGGTCATTAATGCATATGATGTGATACAATGCATGAAAAGAATGCAAAGAAAAAGAGGCACTGATTCTAATTCAACTTCATTAGAAAACTTTACTAGATAAAGAGTTTCTTTACATAAAATAGACTACATATATGGCTTTGCCCTTACACTCAAAGCCTTAACCTTTCTAAGAAGCCAAGCTAATTCTCAGCCCCTGTCCGACTCTGACTCATACTTCAAACTTAATAGATCAGCCTGAACCGCTAGAGTTTACAGATGATCAGCTACTTCGCGCACTTGAGCCACCGCCTCTCCCAAAATATAATCTCTTTCTCTAATCTGCTCTTGAGACCGACGGAATTGTCTTTGCCACTGCTCATTATTTTCTTCCAGAAGCTCTATCCGGATTTCACTATTTTGCAATGCATTCTCTAGCCCTCCTATTTGTCCTTTTAATTCTTCAATTTTGTCTAAGCTCGCCCTTAATTCAATCGTAGCATTACGATTACAGTACTGGTGAAGCGATCTTTCTAGTTCAGTTATCCAGACCTTCAACTCCGTCTTCTCGTCTTGGCAAACTAGTAGACTCTTTCCCAAGACGACTTCTCGAGCCCGAGTATCCTGAAATTTCTTTTCCCATTGATTAACTTTCGTCTTTTCCTCCTGAATTTCTTGTCGCCATTTCTCTGGCGTTTTACCCAAGCCAGCAGCTCTTACCGACCTACGCAACTTCTTGTAATCTGTCTTCAGGCTGTCCAAATCTTCTTCTGCTTTGTTCTTTCCTTTTCTCAATTTATCAGCCTCTAATCTTTGAATGTCCACATCCAGTCCTAACTGCATTTTTTCTTCCTCTAGTTGTTCTATCTTCTTCCCCAATTCTAAACTCCTTTTTTCAAATTCTTGTTTGATGATTTCTATTTCAGAAGGCAAAACTTGTAAGTGTTCCTCTAAAGATCGAGCAGTTTCTGAATTTGACGCCGGGATGTTGTCGTTGATCCTTTGATCACGCCACTGACTATACTCGGGGGTAATTGTCGGACCTACGGCTAAGATCTTCATTCGACGAGTCTGGTTCCAGGCACTAGATATTTCTCGAACCTTCTTCTTGTAATTGTCCTCACTATAGGAAGAATCACAATAGGCCAACCCCTGCGTTGCTGGTATGAATTGTTGTGATCTATACTGTCTTGATACGAGTAGAGGAGCATATCCGATAGCTCCCCATATCCCGAGCAGCGGAACCCAGTCGAAATCTCCACATCGGTACAATATCTCGTCAGGAATTAACCAAGGAGCCCTCCATTCAATATCTTCATCCTGGAGATTCTAGAGTATCTCTATCCATTTTTCTTCTGAAATATCATCCCGTCTTGGCGTGGCCACCAATTCTCCTAGAAGGGAGTAGCTATCAGAGAATACCCGATAAGAGACCTTTTCGACTTTCCAAAAGTGGCTATGGAACCATGCCAATAAGAGCTGCGCGCATCTAATAAACCTTCCCTCCCCTGCTTTTCGACACGCATTCAAGGATCTAAAAGTTTCAGCGAGTATTGCCGGAACCGGTGTAACCCCTTTACTAAGCCGATCAAACAAATCAGATACAGCTTCGTCTATGTGTCCTAAAGCTTTAGGGAAAACCACTAGTCCATAGATACCTAAAGCGAAGACATCGACCCTTTTCTTTAAGTCAGGATGTACAAGCACCAAATCTCGCAAACTTTTCCAAGGAACACATTTACTGTCGCCTTTCTGTTGGATCCGGGCAGCGACCCACTGCTCGCTCATCCCAGTGATGTTCATTAATTTCTTTAAGAATAGAGGGACACAAGCAGCTCTGGAATAAGTCTTGTCGACTTGAATCTTTGGGCACCGAAGCAAGGTCGTATACTCCTCCACAGTAGGAGCCAAATCTACTTTCCCAAAAGTGAAACAACTGTAGGCAGGATTCCAAAACTGAGCAAGGGCTCGGAATAAATACTTGTCCACTTTGACACTAAGCAGATAAGGTAGGTCACCGTAGTTACAATAGAACAGCTGCTTGGCCTCGACATCCCATTGATCCCAGACTTCTTTCATTTCTCGAAGGTCATTCTGGATTACACTGATACGGGTAAAATCCCACAATTCTGACACGTACCCTTTCGGTAAGACTATTGCCTTTCTCTCGTTGTGTCGTTTCAGCCCATATTCGCACAGTCGCATTATCCTCTACTTTATCAACAAACCCCTTTTCCATGATAAGCTTTCTACCAAGAAACTGAACGTAAATCGACACCTCTTTTAGAATGAAGATGCCATACAATCACAAACAAAGTAAATTAGCATTAAACACAGAATAAGATTTAAAATAAGCAACAATAAATACAACATTCATTTAGGTAAGCACTAAAATTTGGAGTAGCTCTACCTAGGTCAGTTCCTATGGCTCATTACATGTGGTTTGGTTCTAAAGTAGGGTACCTGAACCAGCAGATTCCTCGATCCTCACCCATTATAGGCTCATACGGACCGAGTTCGATTCAGGGGGATACATTTCCCTATGGCCATGCGGAGATGAAAATCTCACGAAGACATAGGTACGGATATATCCCGAAAGCGATTCACTATCCCATGCGGAGGTGAAAACCTCACGAAGGCGTAGCTTCTCACTCCCACTTAAAAAGGTGTGACCAACGGTCATGCCATGCAATGCGGAAAGATAAAATGATAAACCCCAATTTTAAACAAACAGAGCAATTATAAACCCCAATGATGATGATTATGATAAAGACAGATAAAATGCGATGAAAGGATCGTAATTTTAAACCGAATTTCAATTTTTGACAAAAGACAAAAAGTAATCACCACGTGGCTTGACCCTGTTATCGGTGTCCCCAGTGGAGTCGCCAAGCTGTTGACACCATTTTTGGATGAAAAACGGAGTCGACTTGGGTTTTGAAAATGAAAACGAAAACGAGAGTCGCCACCAATCCTTTTTGATGAGGTGTGATTGGGTCACCTTGAAAAGATGGTTGTTTTTAATAAACAATTTAATTTTATTAAAACAACAAGTTTGGTCCACGAAATTCAGAAAAACGGGTTCGGGAGTCGGTTACGCACGAGGAAGGATTAGCACCCTCGATACGCCCAAAATTGGTACCTAGTTGATTACTTAATGTCTTAGTGTTGAAAAACTGAAAACTTTAAAGAAATTTAAAATACGATCCGAAAAAAAAACTCGAATGGCATGGATTAAAATTCAAGAGGATATTTGGCTATTCAGTCAATCGGGAAATCGAAACCCAGCACATTAGGGCACGTTCCTTGAATTTTCGAATGCAAAATATTGCCTTATTTTGAAATTTTTGGAAGGATATTTAGCTATTTGGTTGAACGAGAAAAATCGACACCCAGCACCTTAGGGCATGTTTTCTCGAATTTCTAAACGCAAAATATTGCCTTTATTTAAAAAAAATCCTCATCTCGAGAAAACGACATGTCATATCCAATGCATTAGGACACGACGTATCAAATTCCCGATGCGAGAGTACATGCCGAAAAATTTATTTATTTAAAAAGACTTTTAATTATCTCAAGTTTAGAAAAGGGATCATGCCCAGTAAGTTAGGACACGATCTTTTCTTAATTCCCGAGATCGTTTGAAAACTCGAGTTTGAAAATATTCACGTGTTTAGATTTATTGTGAAAATCGAAACCCAGTAAGTTAGGGCACAACTTTTCAAATATCTAAACACGAGATTTAATTTATTTGAAATGGATTTTGATATATTGGGCAAAATGAAACACGATGCTAATATGTATTGCGATATATATATATAAAACATATGTATGTGAATTATAAAATATAGAAAATATGTAAGAAAAATATAGATTTTAAAATATAAATAATATGTATAAGTATGTGTATATATATATAAAAACACGTACATACACATGTATATATATTATAAAAGTATAAATATGTACATATATAAATAAAAAATGGGTATGTGCATACATATATATTACATAAAATAAATGATATAAGTATGTATATTGTAAAATAAAACAGTGTAAGTATGTACATATATATGTAAAAAAAGACATATATACATATATTTTATAAAAATGAATGATGGATATAGACGTATATGTATGTATGTATAACAAAACATATGTATGTATATAAGCTAAAAAAACGTGTCTATAAAGAGATATATAGATATATATAATAAGATATAAATATATAATAAGATGATATATATAAATAGTTATAATAATAATAATAATAAGACAAATATATTCAAAATTTAAATAAGTAAATATAAATAAAATATAACAATAACAATGTAAAACTAAATGGTATAATAATGGTGACGTAAATATACATATATATAATGGCAAAATATAATAATAATAGCTAGATTAGTTAATAAAACAACAAAAATAACAAAATGGGTCAATTTGTGATAAAAATAAAATTTAAAGGGTAAGACTATAATAAAATGCACAAAGGAGGACCAAAATAGAAGGGCGCGAAAGGAAGAAGGACCAAAGGGGTAATAAACCCGATTTTCAGGCCACACGTCCCTTCCTTAGGGGCCCAACTAATTGAGGATCAAATTAAAAAAGGGAACAAATCCGTGGTCCAAATTAAAATAGGAGAAAAAAGACAAATGGTCCAAATTGAAACAGACTGAAAATGCGGAAGGGCCTGAAGCGCAAATAACCCCTTGATAGAAAACACGCGGATCCTTGGCAGGCGGGTCGGGTGGATCGGGTCTAAAGACTAAACGACGTCGTTTTAGGGCTATGATGCCAAGCCCTAAACGACGCCGTTTAAGAGGGGTATAAAATTCTAATTTTTTAGCAAAAATTCATTCTCTTCCACTCTTCAAAAAAAAACACAAAATACTCTCTCAACTCTCCCTCTTTTCAGTCCCTCCTCCGGCTAGGGTCCGGCCGCCTCCGGTCATGGGGCCGTCGCGCCGGCCACCGTACACGGTGGCCGGAAAATTCAAAAGGTATGTTTTTTTTTGCCTTTTTTTTATATGTTATATATATAGTTTTAAAAAATAAAAGAAACAAAATCGAACACAAATAATTCGAAAGGAAAAAAATAAAGAGAAAAAAAACTAGAAAAAGAAAATAAATATACCGAAAATGGGGTTGTTGAATTTGTTTTTTTATTTCTTATTTCTTGAATTTCTTTTTGCAAAAAGGGGGGCTTGTTACAGAGATGATACTTGGCTTTATAGCCAATTTTACATGCTATTTTAGTCTTCTTTTTTCTTTTTCTCTGTTTGCCACTGTGCTTTGCGTGATTTTCTTCTTTGCAGGCAAGTGGGGTGATGGGCGAGCGGCGCGAGTCAGAGGGTAGGTGGCTGAGATGATTGACGGCGGCGGCAGATGCAGAAGGCCCTAGGTGCGGCGCACCTAGGGTTAGGGTTTCTTTTTTTTATTTGTGTTTTGGGTAATGGGTTTTGTAATTGGGCTTGGGTAGGTTTTAAATTTTTGGGCCTGTTATTTGGCGAGGCCCGGGTAAATTTGGGCTGTACAGTTAGTATCAACACGCTATAATATCAAAAGCAATGTAATTTCTCTAAAATAAAGTAGACAACTTAATACTTGTATTATTAGAAAGTGAGCAAATAATGTTAACTATTTCTATTAATAAACTTCAGGATAAGTAGTAATTTAGTGTTTATAATATTCGAAATTGAACAAATAAGAACCATTGAAGATTAATTTTTGTTTAATTAAAGCTAACATGACAAAAAAGAAGATAAATGCACAAAACTCCGGGTTTTATATCCTTCCATATATAGGGATGAACATAGAGATTAGGATTGAAAGTGTCTACCTATTGAGTGGCCTTAAGCTAATGGGCACTTTCACATTGAATTTGGTAAACCTAACATCCAAATACAAAGTCACATGTATGGTCTGAAACTCTCACTAATTACCAATCTAGTTGCTATAAATTGTTCACAACCACCGGTATTAGCCCTTTGTGTGGAAATTAAAAAAAAAAAAAAGGTAAAAAGGGAAATAACATGAAGAGGGACTCCATTGTTGTATCGTGTGCGGCGGTGCTAGTGGTGGTGGGGGTGTTTCCCAATAAAACACGCATGGCAGAGGCAGCGCTATGTAGCAACTCTTTTGGAGTACGACCCATGCTTGAATTCTCATAAGAAGCCGCCACCAAGATGAGGGAACAACAGCCATGTTATTGTGGGTACAATCAGGATGAAGATTATAGACGGCTTTTTGATAGAAACGAGCTTAAAAAATGGCTGCCATGTGTGGATATACATATCCTAACTGTTAAATTTGAATATCTCTGAGTCAAAGGATTGATATGAATAAAATGAATCATTATATGAAAATAATAAGTTTATGTAATATTTTTACTCATATTATAATATAGTGGTGATTTTTTAGGATTTATCTTTGTTTACCTATCTGCAAAATATGTGTTATGTTTATTCAATTTTTATTCTTTTAAATATTTTTCTTTTTTTACTTATATCGTACATATATTTTAGTCTATGTTAAAATATTGATTCACAAGAAAACATTTGAAAATTGGAGAAGATAATTTGTAATTAATTTTGAATTATTATTGAAATAAAGATAAATTTAACCCTCACATTTAAATTAATATTATTTTGGTTCACTTTAGTTTTTAAATTTTAAATTTTAGTCAATTTGTTTTGCATTGGACAGAAAAATTAATCATTGCACAATAATCTACTTGTATTTCACTATTGACATTCATAATTTTTCTAAAAACTTGTATCAACTTCTTTTTTAAAAAATTGGTTGAATTTTTAATATTTTTATTAATTTTTATGAATTTTAATGAAGTATACTTGAACCGTAACATGAGTTGTAATGTGATTATAGTTAAAATTTCAACAGTCCAGTTAACTTTTTTTCTTCTAAAACAATGTAATTTAACTAAAATTTAAAGATTTTGCGTCAAAGTAATCGAATTAATAATAATTTGAGCTAAATTGAAAAAAGAATAAAAGTTATGGGATGAATTTATCATTATGTCCTTATTATTTAATAGTAAATTAATTTTTATTAAAAATTAATGTTTTCATTTAAATTTAAATTTAAAAATATTTTTTTGACATTTTGTTATTTTAAATAGTAAAATGAATTTTTGATAAGTTGGAATCTCAATCCAAATCTAGCTTGGTAAGTGGTTTTTATAAAATTTGGGCTGCAATTTGACCCAGTTTGATTGTTGTACATTTCTGCAATTATAATTTGTAAATTTTTTGCTATTATCTCTAGCATATGATTTTTTGGCTTCCTAATTACGGCAATGAAATGTGAATTGTTGGGAATATTATAATGTTTAGTATATTTTTGTATTAAATAAATTTCTCGTCTCGACGTTGAACTCCTTTCATCGCGGCGACGGCTAACAGTTCGTGGCATCTCGACATCAAGTGATTTGGCATCGTGACGTGACATACTGTTTGGGGATGTTACGACGTGGAGGTAGTCATGTCGCGACGTCATTTAAATTATTTACAGTTTGGTCCTTATTCCAGATCAACTTTAGACCTTAGGTAAGTTCGTATAAGACTCGGGAAAAGTTTTTAAATTGTACTGAATGATTTAAATGATTGAAATTGTTGCGTTTTGATTCGTTTTATTCATTAAATATATGCAATTATTCCATTATCGATTGTAGCATCATGTAGTTCAGACTCGAAGATCGGGTCAGGTGAGGGGTGTTACAACATATAACAAATTTGATAATGTGTCAAATAATTTTAAATTCCAACAATTCTATTACTAAAGATAATCTTAAATTTCGTGAACCAGAGACATTTCAAAGAGAATATTACATTCCAATAAAAATAATTAAAATTTAATATACCAAATATTAGAATTATATTCTAACTAATTAAATTACATAGAAAGTGAGTTTGAAAAACCTCAAAAAATAATAATTCATTCCATAGAACTAAAATATCAAATTTATAATATAAACTTGCACATGATATCAAAATATTGATCTAATATAATTGTATGCATTAAACTTAATTTTGATTTTAAAAAGGCATAAAGATAAATTTAGCCCTCAACATTTGTGTTTTATGTTAATTTGACATTTATTCTTTTCTTTAGCTAAATTTAGCCACTAACCTTTTAAAAAAGAGTCAATTTGTTTTTCTATAACAAAAATGTGAGTAAAACATTAATTTTTTAACAATATCGATATGGCAACTTGCATGGCAGTTCATATACATTTCATGCTGACATGATACTTTTTGTCTCATATGCAATGTCAATAAATAATTCAAAAAATATAAAAGCATACTCAACAAATAAAAAATTCAAAATTATAAACAAATTATAAAATTTTCATAAAAATTCAAAAAATTAGTACAGTAAATATGGATTGCCATGTAAACTATCATGTTTAAAAAATAACATTTTATTCGGTATTTCTGTAGAATAATCATTTCGACTCTTTTTCAAAAGATTAATGGTGAAATTTGACTCTATTTCCAAAGGTTGGTGGTTAAATTGTCTCTTTATAAAGGTTGAGGGCCAAATTTAACTTTAAAAAAGAATAATGATGAAATTGACAAAAAAAAAATTAACGTTAAGGGTTAAGTTTGACATTGTGCCTTTAAAAAACAACATTATCTTTCACAGCTTTTCTTTGCTAGCCCTTGTTCTATTCTCTCTCATTTTGCAAACTCAAGGAGAGCCTTTTGACGCTGGGGTCATCCATCATGTAACGACCCGAAAGTTAATGATGTAAAAAGAATACGGTTTCAGGATCCCGTTTCTGAAAACCGAGTACGAAGTTATATTATAGGTGAATTAAATTTTGGATAGGTAATTTTTCTGAAATAGTGATTAATTAAGGTTTAGAGACTAAATTGTAAAGCCCAATCGCTATAGATTTTTAATTAGAAAATGAGTTGAGGACTTATATAACAATTAAACTAATGACTAAAATGGAAAATTTACCACCCTAGAAATATTAGTGGACGGTAGATGGATGTTATAAATATATATTATAAAATTTTAATTCATTATATTATAAAAAGTAAAAAAAAAAGAGTAATATATGTATATACATTAGAAATCGGGGGATAGCGAGAAAACATCATCTTCTCTACCAAATTTGAGAGAACTTGGCGGAGAAAACTCCATGGCCGATTCTCAACCTTTTATTTCAACAAATTGCTACTTTCGACCCAAAGTCCTCGACGGGAAAGGAAAAGCTAAAGTCGTCGATGAATAACTTAGAGTTTTCGATTTGTATTTATAAATTCAAATCACTTTAATTGTTGCACATTTCTATTGTTTTACATGGTAATTTATGGAGGTAAGCTGAGATTTGTTAGCTGAAATTAAATTGGTACGAATATGTTTGATTATTGGGATAGAGGACTAAATTGAATAGAAATGAAAATAGTATAATTTGATGAAAGTATGAAATTGAGTTGAGATTTGTTATATACGGTATTGGAATGGTGAATTAAGGATGAAATTGATATTGATAGAATGTGGAATGATCTTATAATGGAATTGGAAATTGGTTATCTATTAAATGTACAGGTTATCCTTCAGTTTATTCGATGATTCACTATGTGTGCCAATATAATTGTTTCGGTATATCTGATGATGCACTGTGTGTGCCGGTAAATTGCTTCAATATATCTGATGGTGCATTGTGTGTGCCAATATAAATGCTTTGGCTTGTCCAATGATGCAATACGTGTGCCAGTATATTTCCTTCGGTTTATCTGATGATGCACTAAGGTGCCAGATTGGGATGCAGGTTGGTTAAAAGCATGTATGCAAAATAAGACCATATGCGAAATGAGTTGAAAACAAGCTCTTAGAGTCAATCGAATAATTGAGCTAATAAATTTAGAAATTACTAAAGAAAATGAAGTGGAATTGAATGTTTATGCTTATAACTATTGTATGTAAGTGATCAAGCATATGTTACAATGATGTAATGAATTTGAATAAATATGTGTATAGATGTGGTATGAAATTATTAGGTAATTTGGGAAAAATATTGTGGAATGGTATGACAAGTATAAGTAATGTGATAAAAGAATAATTTGGTATGAAAATTGTATAGGATTGATTAGTGGGTGGAATTTAAATTTAGTGCGTACATTGGCATAAGCTTGTTAATTATCGTAAATTATAGGTTTACTACTAAGTTTATTACTTAGTGTGCGATTTGTTTTCTGTGCACAGGTTAGGTTCAATTCGAGATCCCGAGTGAGAACTACAATTTCCAATCAAAGATCTCGAACTCAACAATGTTTGTGTACCTCTTTCTTTTGTTGGTGGCATGTACTCAGGTGGTGTCTATTTGATTTCCAAATTATGCTTAAATTCACCTTAGCTCATAAATGTTTATATATATATGGAGTAATTAGGTTGTAATGGATGTAAACTTAGTAAAATGATCATAAAATGTCATATGAATTTCACAAATGGCTAAACATTCACTTAAGTAATGTTGTGTGAATGACATTTAAATTTTGGTGTATGCAAGTATGAATCCTTGATGAATATGTTAGATTATAGAATTAATCCGTTTCACTTCTCCTAATTGATGATTGAAGTCATTATTTAATATTAGGAAATTGTGGTTAAATGTTTCAATAATAGTTGTAATGACTTAAATAGGTATGGATAATATGTATTGTAGTGATTAGAATATGTGGTAGGTACATAATCACTGTATATTTAGTCAAAAATAGGATAGGATTTAGGCCATGTATTGGTTGTGGTGAGATTGTAGGTTTTTGGGATGAAAAATTGCATAGTCAATGTGTGACATCGCGACGAGGGTTGAATTCTAGGCCACGACACGATGAGAAACCTTGTCGCCATGACAAGGAGGCTGTTGGCCAAGTCAGTATGTCACGTCGCAACAAGGAACACCCTTACGTCGGGACGTCGACCTTGAATTTTAAAAATTTTCATTTTAGACCTATTTCAATTTCGATTAGCTTAAAAGCTTTCGTAAGCTCGTACAAAGCCAAAGAATGATTGTATTTCATGTTGGTTGTATAATTGTTTGATTCTATCATTAAATTGTATATTTTAATTGTGAATTAATCGTCGTTGTTCCGAAAATGAATGTGACACACTATAGCATGGACTCGATAATCGGGTCAAGTATAGGGCGTTACACATCGACTTTTCTTATCATTCCTCTTCTCCTTTCCACAACTTTTTTCTTTATTTTTCTCCAAATTTCAGCATTACTTTTCCATTTTTCCCCTATTTTTCCTCTTCCCCTTTTCTGCACCGTTGACTCCTTCCATCCATCTCAACCTCTGCCTTCAGCATTTGGTTGAATCTAATCTGACCACCATATGCCCATTTTCCACATTTTCTTTCTTCTTCTTCTTTTTTTTTACTCTTTTTTGTGGTTTTTATCGATGTTATTCTTTAAGTTCTTTTGTAGGCTATGTCCCGGTGGTGCCAAGGTTCGGTTTATGCCAATGTTTGTCTCGAGATATAGAAGTTTTAGTTGTCTGTTTTTTTTTTGCAAGATTATTGCTCCTTTAGGACTGGATGTTTAGCTTCTATTCCGGGTGTTCCTCACCACCCCTTAATGTCATAGGGTTAGAACTTTAGTCTCACAAACCGCGCAACCTAAGACAAAAACTTAGCTTCAAATCTACCTAAGTCAACCTAACTCTCAAAAAGTGAGAATTCTCTAAGGCAATGAAACTTAGCAGAAGCAAAACACTTAAACGAAGAAGCAATTAAAGAATCGAAAAAGCCACAAGCAAGTAATGCACACAAGGTGTTTAAGTAAATGCTCTCAAATATATTTGATAACTCTAAATGGAATGATTACAAATAAGGGGAAGGTCTCTATTTATAATTGAGCTTCCTCAGATCCAACGATATAGTTTAAATTACATTGACGATCAAGATTAAAGCCTATATACAATATGAGAGTTCTAAGAGATTTAAACACTATACAATCTTGTCCTTTAAGATTTACAATATTCACCATGATAACTCTAATTTACTGGAATATTTCATTGGGTCACCAAGGCTTCAAGTAGATAGATTTCTCCACATATTCTGCGAATCAGGTCAGTTCAATTGGGTTGAATGAACCTCGTTTAATCAATTGACCTCCATGGGCTATTTTGCATGCATTAGTTACAGCCTTTGATCTGTAGCCCATGACGCTAGTGCTCTGCTTTTACAAAGCAATTATTGGGTAAATGATTCCACCTGAAGACTTTTGTGGTTGGGTGATCTCTAGCCTTCGATGTCGCCATACAGTTGCTAATGGGTGTTGCACCTCTCTTAGTGGTGATGATGAAGACTATGGACTTAGGACTTTTGTTGGTTTTTGGTGTTGGGTAAGATTAAGTTCTTGTCGGGTTTAGTTTTATCCTTTTTAGTCTTTTTCATTTTATGTTGTTGCCGTTATGACCATTTGCGTTTGGTTGCTTGTGACTATTTTCTGTTAGGCAAGTTGCTCTTCTCTTCATTAAGTCTGACGTGGCTGTTGTTATCTTAATATGATTTCGAGTCTTATTGGACCACTTGACGGTTTTGTATTTCGTGTTCCTTATGGAATTTCCTTAATAACATTATGCTTGTTTCGAAAAAAATATTATTTTGATTTAATTTTCACAAATTAATTACTAACATTACAGTTATTTGTATTTATTAGATACACAAACAAATAAATAATTGTATTTATCTTACGTAGAAACAAAAACAGTTCAACTTATTTTTTTATTCACATTTATGGTCTTTTTATACTTTTTGTTAGAAAAAACGATAGGATTTTGAGTAGTAGGAAGATGTAAAAAACTAAGAAACAAAACTCCCCATAAAAACCACAAAAGCTAAATGACCAGACGAAATACCACCACCACTACCGACTCTCTCCTCCACTCCATCGCCACCGTCATCGATATCGCCACTGCAATCGTCAAAGCTTCTATCCGTCCAGTAAATGCCGTTGCGGCCGTCCATCAGCCGCATCTTTATCATCACCATCATCCAAATGTCCCTCTCTCACTCTCACTCAACTCCCTTGAACAGTTCCTCTGTCTCCGCTGCTAGTTTGTCTTGCGGTGAGGACGCCGGTGAAGTGGTAACCTGGGAACCCGAACCGTTTTCCGGCCACCATGACAAGTATTATCCCAATCCCGATGAGAATGCCATTTCAAGACTCATCGACTCGGAATCCCATCATATGCCTTTACCCGATTATCTCCGCCGTTGCCAGGACCGTTCCGTCGACGTTATATCCCGTCAAGACTCCATTAATTGGATGCTAAAGGTCCACCATTTTTCTCATTTATATACACAAAACATATAGTAGGAACAAATTTAAATTTATTGATTGTTGATATGAACATGAGGCAAATGCAGGTGCATGCACACTATCATTTCAGTCCAGTAACGGCGTTCCTCACCGTCAACTACTTCGATCGTTACCTCTCTTCTTACTCACTTCCGGTAAAAGAAAAAAAGAAACTCCGTTTCCTTTGTATTTCAAAACTCTGCAACTTAAAAATTTCCTTCCAAAATTCTTTACTTTTTTTTTTTAAATTTTTTTCAATTTGGTCCCATAGCAAGCAAATGGGTGGCCGTTTCAGCTTCTATCAGTGGCGTGTTTATCATTGGCAGCGAAAATGGAAGAACCCCAAGTGCCATTGTTACTGGACCTTCAAGTATTCGAACCCAGATTCGTTTTCGAACCTAAAACCATCCAAAGAATGGAGCTTCGTGTAATGGCTGCTCTTAATTGGAGATTATGTTCGGTAACTCCCTTTGATTATCTCCATTACTTCATCTCTAAGCTCCCTTCTTGCTCGACCCGATTATCCGATTCGTTTTCTTCTATTATCGCTGCTTCTTCGGATCTCATTCTCAACACCACCCGTGGTAATACTTCTAATCTTTACAAAAGAAAAAGAAGATTCTTATTGAAATTAGTTAAACTTTTGTTTTTGGTATTCACAGTAATTGATTTCCTCCGATTTGCGCCGTCGACGATGGCAGCCGCCGCCTTGCTTTGTGCTACCGGAGACAGTTTGGAATGTCCGGCTCGTGACGTTTTTTTTCACGAGAGTGTAAACAGAGTATGTTGTTGAAGTTTATTTGTAAATTTTGCGTTTCTTGAAGGGTCATTTTGCAAATATCTTTTTTTCCTTTTTTCTTTGCGAGAATTTCGAAGATTAAAGAAGCATAGAAAGCTGTGTTAAAATTTATAAAATCTGGCGGTGATTTTTCTTTTTCTCTTTTTTTTTCTTTTCATTTTTCTCCTTTTTCTTTGGGATAGGAAATGGTGAGAAGCTGTCACCAACTAATGGAGGAATACCTCGTCGACACATGTCCATCTGCTCGATTCAAGGAGTTAAGAGTCGAGCAGCCGTCAACCTCGCCACCAAGCCCAGTCGGCGTGCTCGACGCGGCCGCTTGCGGCAGTTGTGACACGCGCTCCGAAATTCCCGGCTGTAGCAGCAGCCAAGAAGAGCCGCCACCCAAGCGGTTTCGGTCCTCTGATCCGGATGTACAGCAACCGTAGATAAACCCCCCCTCTCCCCCTTTCCCTCCATCTTAATGAAAATGGGGACCCACTTTCTTTTTGGTCATTTTTTTCATGTTATTTATAATTTATATGATGAACGGTGGGGATATGATGGTAGAAAAGAGGAGGGAATTTTGTTATTTATAATAATTAATGAATATTGTTAAGGGCCTTTTAGTCAAAGCCGCCGAAGCTAGTTCTCATGATTTTCAATTATTCTCGGCGCATAACTCAATTATGAGTTGCATGAAGATCGAAAAACTTATAAATCATAAAGATTGATTGGACCAATTATTTCGAATATAGACCAAATTGCCCTTTTTCTTTTTCTTTTATTCCTTTCATGACACCTAAGGATCGTTAAAAGTAAAAGGAAAAAGATTTTCCGTGCATTTTGTAATTTACTTTTTGAATTTTGATCCTCATTTTAATAAACAACCAAATTTATCCTTTTTCTTATATCTGTGAATTAAAAAATTGTGAAACGGTGCCGTTTCCTTCTGTGTAAATCGCTTTTCTCCACGTGTCCGACAAAAATTTACGGACACTGGGGTCGTTGGATTGTGGCGAGTGGCTGTTTCAATGCTGTTGGACTTTCGACCAGTTTATTTCTCCTGTGTACATATATTTGGACATCATGATTCCGTAATGAAACAAGATCAATACGGGGTTATTATTGTAAATTCCCCTAACCAATTTTTCTGTGTGGTCTATAAAAAATTTGTGTGGTAGCCATGTAAGGATTCATTATTCTAATAGCTAATTATACCAAACATCTCAAATTATGACCCTGATCCTAAATTAGCTCCTAAATTTTAAATTATTCTAATTTTATCCTTAAATCATCGAGTTTACATCAATTAGGTTCTTTGTTATTAAAATCATTAATTTACCTGTTAATGACATGTCAGATCTTATTTGAAAATTTCAAGAAAAAACATGAATATTGTAAAATAGATGTTTTAAAAATATTAATTTTGAGGTTTTCAAAATATTTTACAAAATTATAGAAGCTTCATTGTTCACTCTCTTTTTTTTTTCAGTTTCAGTTTCATTTTATTTTTAGTTTTTAATTTTAAAAGTTATATAACATCCTTCAATTTCTTTAAATATTTCATTTTAAATTTAGCTATGTAAAATTTGATTTGTCATTTAACGGTTAAATTAATAATTTTAATAATGAAAGGACATAATTAATATAATATTTAATAATTTAAGGATGTAATTAGAAATTTCTAAAATTTGATGACTAATTTAAAATGAAGTAATAGTTTGGAATTTTGGTGCAATTATCCTTATTCTAATAGTTAATATTTCATGCACCTTTATTAAAAATTATTATTATTATTATTGAAATATTATTTTTAATTTTATTTTTAAAAAAACGTGAACCATGATATCAGACGTGATGTGGGCGTAAGCCACGTAAGATTTCATGCCTACTGCTGAAGGGAAAGAGAGAGGGGGTGGAGGATTTGGAGGGAAAGCATCAGAGTAGAGTTGGGGGAAGGTGAAATCAATCAGAGCCATCCAGTTGTTGAAAAGGATGACAGGTGTGCTCTGAGATGAGGGCAAAGATTTGATTTGATTTGATAAAGGGCAGTGGGGCCCACTTTACGAAGCGAACGCACTATTACTGTTCTACAAAGGCACTTATTTAATACATTTCAATTTAACAAGTATTTAGAATTTTACCGATTAAGTCTTAACTCGATTAATATTGATATATTGTCAATCCAGAAGAACGTGAGTTCGAGTGTGTTGAAGCGTATTATAATCCTATTTAAGGGTTGAGGAGAGGCTATGTGTAGTTCTATACATTGTATTAAAAAGAATAGATATTATAAGAACTTATAATGAAGTACCAATTAATATATTAATTCTTTATTTACTATAATGTGTTTAAAATTGATTTTTTGTAATTTAGTTTAATATAATTTTATTTTTAAACTATTTTTTATATATTTATTTTAAAATTGGGGAAGGGAATAGGATTGCATAGAATTAAACTCAAGTTCTCATGTCTACAACATAATACTCTTGTCACTAAATCAAGAAGTTGGTGGCATTTTTATACAAACTTAATTTTAAAAACATAAAAATAAATAATAATATAAAATTACAATTAGATCAAAACTTATTCAAATAATCTGCCCACCCCATTAGCACTTTAAATCACCTGTTTCTATTGTCACATACGTGGCAAAAAAAAGGTATTTTCGTTGGTTCAATTTTTACTTCAGATTTTTTTTAATTTTAAAATGTGAATTTAATAATATGATGGAAAATAAAGGGTATTCTCGTTGGTTCAATTTTTTTTCAAACTCATACTTTTATATATATAGATTATAGTTTATAAATGTATTCAGTTATTAACTATAACAATTTAAAAAAGTTTTTTTTCCCTTTTCTTTTCTTTTTATTTAAACATACTGATAAATTTAGTTATTAACGCTTATACTTTTATCAATTTGATACTTTTTTTAGTTAAATTTGACCCTTGACCATTTTAAAGGAGTCAAATTTGACCACCAATCTTTCAAAAAAAGTAGAATTATTGGTTTTTAACAGAAATACTAACTAAAACGTTGAGTTTTTAAATATGACAACCCGCATGATACTACATGTGTACTTCATTCTTCTTCTTTTTGTTTTTAAATTTTTATGATTTTTTTAATAATTTTGAAATTTTGAATTCTCGAAATTTTTTATAAAATTTAAATATATTTATTGGCGTAACATACAAGACAAATAGTGTCATATTGGCATGAAGTACATGTGAGTTTTTACGCTAATTATCACGCCAACATTGTTAAAAATTAATGTTTTAGACAATATTTCCATTAAAAAAAGCGATTGAACTTTGTTTGAAAAGTCAATGGGGAATTTTAGCTATAGCTGAAAAGAAAAAAAGCCAAATTGACAACTACATCAACTTTGAGGAATAAATTGGCTGTGTAGAGGTATTATTAATGGATGCATGTCCGTTCATGTTTTTCTTTAATTTTCCATGGGAAGTGTTCTTAAAGAAACATTGTACTTCCAATTTGATATAAAATTCTAGGGTGTGTTTCAACATTATATATCAATGGGATAAATATTAAATTCGTATCAGATTAATGTACTTGTTTGTGTATGCCATATATCGATATAAAATAGTTCTAATTTGATAATGTTGTTAGTAAAATCAAAGTTTTATATATAAAATCACACAAAATCAAAATTCATAATATTACTCATTAAATTAAAAATTTATATATAATTTTAGTATTTATCATAAAAATTAAAACAAATGATTAACATACTTCAATTACACTTGATTACATAAAACTTACTAGTTAATAATTGAAGTGACTATCTAAATATGCTATAAATTTGTGCAGACATAAAACTCTGTATATTACCTATTGGTCAGAATGTTCACCGCTTCAGATGTGGCCTGAATTTGAATCACGCTAATTAGGTTGTTATTAGGTTTTTGCCTGACAAGAAAAAAAAGAAAAAGAAAAGAAAGCAATGAGAAAGTAAACGAAACATATGTCCACCGAAAAATCTAGTTCATAGTTTTTAAGATAAATCACAAAATATGTTATTTAAATTCAAATCTAAATTTATAAATTTGTTTAGGCTAAATTATTATTTTGGGCTTAAATTTCATAATAATTTTATATTAGGATTTTAATTTTTTTGTCCAAATTAATTCATGGATTTGGTAATTGTTTCTATATTAGGGCTTAAACTAGATAATTGATGACATATCGGAGTCTGAACTTAACAATTGTTTTCACATGGAGCTTGAACGTTAGGATTTTTAAGGACATATCAAGGACTAACCTGGACAGAAAAAAGTTCAGGCCCCAATGCGAGAATAATTGCTGAGCTCATAGAAGTTTATGGACTAACTTGAACAAAAAAAATTCAAATATGGGAACAGTTGTCAAGTTTAGGGACAAACTCGGATAAAAAACAGATCATACCTGAAAACTAACATGGAAAAAAAATTCAAGAACCATGTTTAAGCTAGAGGTGATCATGGGCCGGGCCGAGCCCAGGAAAAATTTCAGCCTGGCCCGAAATATGGGCCTGAAATTTTGTCCGGGCGCGGCCCGAGAAAAAATCATAAGCCGAGCCCGACCCGGCCCAGCCTATTTTTTAATAAACACAAAAAAAATTATTTTAAAAATAAAAAAAGTATTTTAAAAATATTTTAAAATAAAAAAAATAAAAATATTTATTATATTTGGGCCAGGCCCAGGCCAAAAAGTGGTACCCGAGGCCCGGCTTATTTTTTGCCCAAGCCCATATTTCAGACGGGCCGTCGGGCCGGGCCATGAGCAACTCTAGTTTAAGCTTGGTTTGGTTTTTGAAAATATCTTCTATTTTCATTTTTAGAAAATAATAATCGTTTTCTATCATTTTAAAAATCGAGAAACACATTTAATAAATAAAAATAAAAGATTGTTTTCCATAATGAAAATAAAAAAGCATGTTTGGTAACTATAAATAAATAAATAATTGACATTTATATTGACTCAAACTAGTGTATCGAATTTAATATTTAAAAAAGCGGTTAAAAAAAGGGGGAATTTTTGCGTCTAAATGAGTTTGAACAATGGACAATTAACGTAAAGTTAAAAACATGATTTTTACTTTTACAAAAGATTTGTAGTGGAAATAATTTTTTATTATTTTTTAATTTTCACATGTTTTTTATATTCTCCTTTCAAAACCCATGTTTTATTTTCTAAAAAACGAAAAGGAACCCTAAGCCTTAGCTTTTGGAATGGAAACATGTATTCTTATTTTCTCCGCAATGGCACAATGAGCCGCCCAACCCTTTCTACCATCCAAGTAAATATAATCATTTTTTGTGGCTGGGATATGGCTAAGTTGGGTCCCATTTCCAGGCTGTAAGCAAAAAGGTGGAGGTAGGACCCATCCTCTTCACCAAATTTCCTGCTATGCAGGAACATCTAATAAATCACTCCTTAAAAAGTCTCTTCAGTTTTTCTCTATTCCGATATTAATAAATTGATCCATTTTAGAAAATTTATACTAATTTAATCTCTTTTAATTTTAAAAATGAGTAAGTAAAGACAATTAATCACAAAATTAATATTTTTCATCAAATTTGATTGGTATAATAACAAGTTTATGTCGCAATGTTTTGTAAACGTGTAAATGTTGAGGCTAAATTTGTTAAATTTTTAGAATAAATACCAAATTAACAGAATATGTAAACATCAAGGACTAAATTTGTTATTATGCCTAGCAAATTTATGTACAATTGACAAAAGACATTAACGTCGTGATTAATCGTCCTTAATTACTCACTTTCAAAATTAGCAGGGATTAAATCACTACTTGGGGTTTGAACTTAATATTTCCTTTTACATTGGGGCTTAGACTTTTTTTGTTCAAATTAGTCCCTGAACTTTGTAATTATTTCGATATATTATTAGGGTTTGAACTAAACAATTGTTTCTACATCGGGGTTTGCACTCTTTTCTTCTGTCCAAGATAACTCTTTAACACAACCATTGCTCCCACATTAGAGCTTGAATTTTAGAGCTTTCAAAGAAATAATAGGGACAAACTTGGACCAAAAAAAAGTTAAAGCCCTAATTGGGAACAAATGTCAAGTTTAGGGACTTACTTGGACTAAAAACAATTCAGGCTCCAATGTGGAAACAATTACTAAGTTCAAAGACTAACTTGGACAAAAAAATAAGTTCAAGCCCTAATGTGAGAGTAATTGCCAAGTTTAGATCCCAAACAGTGATTTAAGTCTAGTACAAAAATACAAATAATTCATGTTGGCGGAGGTGAAGCTAGGAATTTTTTTGGGATGAATTTAAGTTATAAATTTTGATAAGAGTTAAAATGCAATTTCATCGTTATATTAACTAATATCTTATCATTTTTGGGTAAAAATATAATCATACTTTTATTAATTTATAATTTTATACATTTTAAAAGATAAAAAATAGAATTTTTAATTAAGGTGGTAAGGCCCTGCGTACCCCTCCTTATTCGATTAATTAAAACTAAAATAAACTAAAATAATATAACAAATTAAAAACCAAAATAAATTTAAATCAAAATCAAAATCAAAATCAATTTGAATAAAACTTACCCACACAATTATTTGAAAGAAAATCAACCCATGATATGTTTTTAATGATGAAATCTGAACCTAAATGCTATTATAAATATATAAGGTTAAAAGTATAAACAGAAGAGAGGTCAAGTCAAGAGAGGGCATTGATGTACATGTGAAACCTGGGCTGAGGCAGTAAATGGGCCCCAATAGGCCCACAAATGGGGCCACATACCTACCCTTTGCAGTGATGGGAGTAAAAGCTCACACAGAGGGAAAAGAAAGGAGGGGTCTGAGCCATCAGGACAAAACATGTAAAATGGATCCTTTAGAAAGGGTTTCTGTGAATCAAAGCAGCCAATGCATGAGACAAAGCAGCATTAACAACCCCAGATCAACAGCACAGCACCCACCACCACCACCCACTGTTATGTCAATTGCCACTGTTCTTAGGCCCTCTGCACTGCAATTCCCTCCCATTGGCTTCTCTCTGTCCTTTGGTGTAACCCACATTGCCTCACCCCCCACACTTCATTGTGTTGTTCTGGTTTTCAGTTCCCACCCCCCTTTTTTTTAATCTTAGAATTATACTAAAATTTTGATTGTTTGAGAAAATATGATAAATGAATTTTGATGCCGTATAATTGTATAGATGATGTTTTGATTATAGTTCAGATTTCATAAATAACTAATATTATCGTTACATACAATGATATCATTTTGTTTATCATATATACAAATAGTTATATCTACACCAACAACATAAGAGACTTGTTTGGACCACAATCCCTAATTTGTAAGGTAAAAAAAATTATATCAATTAGAACCATTCATAATCCCTCCCCAATCATTAAATAGGAGGACAAACACCCTTTAACATGCTCGAACTCGATCCTTCTATACTGACAACAATACTAATATTACAAACTGAGCTAAACCCAATCAGAATCAAATTAAAGTTTTATACATAATTACACTAAATCAGAACCTCAACTCTTAACCTAGTGATACCGGGTGAACACTCCTAAAAACAAATTTCGTGAGTTTAAATCACAAGACTTCTTTATTTATGACGTATAAGTTGACAATAATTCACTCTGTCAAATAAGTACTAAGTCAATTGTAAATGTACTAGAAAGATACACCTAATCAAAGTTAAAGAATAGCATCATAGGTAAGTCAAACATCATATTTATATTTTTTAAAAAAAATTTGTTGTGGGTTGTGCCATCCTGACTACCCAATTGGCTATTCATATTTCTAATCTTAGCAGAGTCTAGTTTTTTTCTTCATGTGTATCTTCTGGTGTGCATTGCTTTGTTCATTTTGGGGAAGTTATTTTTTGGGGGCAAATTGCAATAAAATAATATTGTCCTTTTGTAGTTGGTTGATTTCTATCATTTCTTTTTTGTTTGTCATGTCTGGGGATCCCAGTATTATTGTTCCCTTGCTAAAAGATCAATGACACAACAAGGTCAAACACAAATTTGAAAGCTTAAATAATGTTTATTAAGGTTTAATTAATTTGGGGTTAGAGGGTCTTTTATGAATAAAACTAGCAAATCTATAATTACAGTTGTGGTCCAAAATTCAACTCAATGTGCACTGACCCCATCTGCTTTTTTGCATTGGTAAGGGAGAAATGAAACAAAAAGAAAAACCCAGGAAGATCACTAACTAGGAGAAATAAAAACATTGGATCCCTTAATAATTAGATAATGTTTTTTAAAAAAAAATAGTAATTGTTATACACCAATTATCATCAATAAGAAATTTAGGTAAGATCCGGGTCGACTATCCGCGACCCGATCAGACTTTACTAGATGAATATGCATGAGGCGTACAACGAGGGAATAGCTAGGGGAGCTCACAATATCAGCTTGCATGGGTTGAGAGGAGTTTGCAGCCTCAACTCACATATACCCAAGGAGTTCGCACGTAGGGGACCGAATGGTACACGTATTTAACATGCCCGAGGCCTGCTCAGAATGTCAGTCCTATGAATTGTGGGGTCATGTTCATGAATTGTGATAATATAATTAAATACTCGAATATTCTCTTTAATAAGATACACGAAAAATTACTTAACAGTAATCAATTAGGTGTTAAATGAAATGATATAGTTGAGATTTTCGAGATTAAAGTATTCAAATTCGAGTTTTAATTGTGTAAATTCTGTGTAGGTAAGTTAATTTGAGTTGAATTAGTTATACAATTAATGCCATGTTAATACACCCCTAATCGGTGGGCCCCACTAATCCCTCTTTATTCCGTCGTTTGGTTCAATGTATTGCTAATACGCGTGTAATACATTACTTTTCTAATCGGTGAAAACCACCGATTTCTAATCCCTCTCTTTTGCCCAGATTAGATGCCTCTTCAGTTTCCCCTCCCTGTTTTACCCTCTGCCTCAACCCGAGTCCAATTCCATTTTCTTCTTCACTTTCAACCCAGATCAAATCTGCCTCTATTTCTAAAACTAAAGAGAACCATTTTTCTTCTTCACCATCTTTCATCTTTGTATCAATCTTTTCCCTTTCGATTTTCTTAAATTCTGTGGTTTCAATCTTTGATGCTTTCAGTTCAAAAGATCGGGTGGGGACGGTGCTCCAGTTACAAGTGCTCTCACTTGCTCTGCTCTTCTTGCTTTACTCTGCTTTGGGTCTTTTAAATAATAAGAAAGGTTCATACTTTTGGCCTGATCCTGTTCTTGAATTAGTTCTGCTTTTAGCTTTTGTTGAAGAATTTTTGTTGTATTACTTGCAAAGAAAGGATACAAGTGGGATTGAGAATAGATATTTTGATCTTTTATGTGTTCCCATAGCAATTTGTGTGGTTTCAACAATGTTAGAATTGAGATCTAACAGGTCCATTTACTCGAAATCGGTACGAGGTATTGGGTTGATTTTACACGGAACATGGTTTGTGCAAATGGGATTTTCATTTTACACTAATTTGATGGTTCATGGATGTAGCTTACATGAAAAAAGTAGAGGGAATTATACTATTAAATGCAGAAGTCACCCTGATTATCATAGAGCAAGGTTTATTGCCACATTGCAATTCAATTGCCATCTTGCTTTGCTTGTGGTTCTGGTTGTTGGGATGTTATCGCTTATTGGCAAAAGAAACGGTGTTGTTGTTGGTGCTTCAGGGGATGGTTTGCGGTATAAGCCATTAGGGGCTGAAATACAGCTAATGGATAGTAATGGGGGGAATTTCACTTTGGATTCCGATGATGATCTCGATAGTGGGATTAAAGAAGAAGATGGTTTGGTGAAAGAGAAGTCGGCTGTTGTGGAATTGGGTGGTAATGGCCATGCTTCACATGTCTGAGGTAAACATTTAGTGGTTTCTTTCGGATAGCTGGCTGAAAAGCATTGTAATTTTATTCTTTTGTAATGATATTAGTTAATAAGTGATGATTGACTTTGCATAAACTAAAATATACCCGTTTGTATGTTGTTTTGGTCAATGAGATTTGAGTTCTATTTCGTGTTCTATCTGATTTTGATTCTCGTATGTTAATGCAGTTTTCGAGTTTAAAAATTGTATTGAGTGGTTGCCTATATCATAGTATTTGACATGATTGTAATTCCTTTGGATAGTTGAACCTTTTCCAATATCTAGTCATACTTTGGATAGTTAAATGGCATTCGGCACTTGTATATATTTGGAGAGTCATACTTCATAGTTCATGCCCATATTTGAATGATGTTTATATTTTAAAAACTTCTAAATAATGTTTATTTTGCACTGGTTTGTCATACTGGTCGGGTATTTGTTCTATTCTCATTTCCTGACAATTAAGTATTTAAGTCGTATCTGCTCTCAGTAGGATGGCTATCTTATGTAGAACAAATCGGGATGCTCATCTTGCAGTTCTTTTTCTTTTCCCTCTATATTCCACTTTTTTTTTTATTTCCAAATAAATGGCATTTACTTTGTTGCAATTAACTCGCAGATAACTAAGCAAATTCAGGCTGTTAACTAGGTTTACAAGTTTCACAATCTTCCCGAGTTCTATAAGGGCTGTGCCGTTATAATTAATTGCCAAGTCTAATCAATACTTCATAAAATGCAGAGCAATGATCTTATTCTTTGACATTGACCCAAATACCCAACAGGTATGCTATGCCTTTACTTTCTACATCATTACATCTATTCTAACAAAGAAATTGTTTGGGATTAAGCTTTGGGTTGTGTTGGCTATCACTAGAGCTTCTGGATTGTTAAAGCAATTGCTGGTTTTGATTAATTACATCTATGGTCTGTCCAATAGGAGGATTGAATTGCTTTGCACGTCATCAAGGTCTTTTCTTTTAGAGTTTCTAGTTTGCTTGAGCTTAAAATGTGGATGTGTTTTAGTAGCATTTTGTCTTTATATGTTTCTTACAAAAGTTCCTCTTATGTGCCTTTTACTTTTGTGAATCATGAGGATATTGATGGAACTTGAGCTTCAGTTTAGGTTTCTGGATTGGAGTGTTTCTCATTGTATTAGGGTTGTTAATACCACCCTGTGTTTATCTCAAAGCTAAAGATACGAGGTGTCAAACTACATTTCTTTCTGCTTTCATTTAAATGGGGCCTGCTTGCTACTGCTGCCATTACTGTATTGAAAACCTTGTTTCTATAGGAAGTCTCCAATGATACCGTAATGTTGTTACTGACTATTATTGCAGTGAGTGTTGGAGCATTTCGGAATTAGTTCGTTTGATTAGTGCTTTTTTTTTTGCCTCATATTTTGTGTAGATAGCTGTTCTGACTTGCTTGAGCATCATATGTTTCATGTATGTTGAGTGCATTCGTTCAGTCCCTATATTGTGAGCCAAAAATTGGAGGTTATGCTATTTCACTGCTGCTGCTGTTGGCGCTGCTAACTATGAATTCTATTTTTATCTTGAAAACAGGTTGTGGTGGTTGATCCAGAGGCGTATACCTATGACGATGAGGTGCTAAAGAAAGCTGAAGCTATGGGCAAGCCAGGTCTTGTGGAGATATATGCCAAAGAAGACAGTTTCATCTTTACAGTTGAATCCACTGGTGCGATCAAAGCTTCTCAGTTGGTTCTTAATGCTATAGAAATCTTGAAACAGAAGCTGGATGCAGTTCGCCTGTCTTAAGATACTGTGGAAGCTGATGATCAGTTTGGTGAACTAGGTGCCCATATGCAAGGAGGATGATCTGCTTGTAATTAAGAACTAGCCATTGACATTTGTAGGTTTCAGAAAAGGCGTGTTTACATCTAACTAACTACCTTTTGTTTAAAGCTCTTGAGATATTTTGGGTAGAACAGACTACTTGTTTTCCTCGATGAAAATTGTCAGCTATATGCCATCTGTTTTAAACTTAAAAGCCAGCAAAGCATGGACTGGCAAATCTTACTTGTTTTGAACCGATACAGTTGAAACTAAATTTTACTTAATTTATGTAAATCTTGGCGGTCCAAGAATTCTCTTATCAACTTAAACATGAAACAAGCCAAAATAATACAATGACACGTTTAATAATCGTCTTCCTTGGCACGTATGTTTGGAACTCGGATTGAGTGTTTATGCAGATTATAATTCTCAAGTTATATTTTGATTTTAGTAAATTCATATAAGAACATTTTATTATTAAGAATTTTATGAAATTATATATCATTATTAAATTATATTTAATATTAATTATTTTAAATTGTATAAATTCATATAAGAAAATTTATTATCAAGAATTTTATGAAATTATATATTATTATTAAATTATATGTAATAATAATTATTTTAAATTATACAAATTCATATAAGATAATTTATTAGTTATAATTATTTTAAATTTTATTAAATCATATATTTTAATTAAAATATATTTAATATTAATTATTTCAAATTATCTTTTATAGTATCATATATTATGATTTGAGTAAATTCATATAAGAATATTAATTATTAAGAATTTTATTAAATTATATATTTTAATTATAATATATTTAATAATAATTATGTTAATTTATATTTTATAGTATCATATATTATGATTTGAGTAAATTCATATAAGAATATTGATTATTAAGAATTTTATTAAATTATATATTTTAATTAAAATATATTTAATAATAATTATGTTTAAATATGATTAAATTATTTATTATTGATAAAAATAATATTATTTAAATTTAAATAACAATAACAATAATCATTTACCAAAACAAATTTATGCTAAGGGTATTCTAATCATTTTAGTTTTTTCCATTATGCTATTACACCTCTATTCCATTCAACCAAACACAAGATTACTATTACGCCTCTATTCCATTACATTCAATCAAACAGTTGATTTGCTATTACACATCTATTCCATTACACCTCTAATCCAATACACCTCTAATCTAATACAGTGAACCAAACGTACCAGTGTTTGTAATTATTAATTCTGATGATAATTGTTGATATAATTGTAAGTTGTATTTTCAAAAAGCCAAAAAAAGAAAACTTTGATTGTCTAGGTAATAGATCTTTAGCTCAACAAGAGGCGGAATAAAAGGCCTCCAAATAGACCCCTTTTCAAAAATTTGGAATTTCTCATTGAACTTTTAAAAAATTTTAATTAGATCCCTTCAAAATCTTTATCAATTCTCATTAAGCTTTAAAATCTTGAAAGTTCTAATTAGATCTATCAAAATTTTTAAACATTCTCATTAAATCCTTTAAATTTTTTTGAAAATTTTAGTTAAACCTCCCCAAGTCTTAATGCTAAGATCCGCTACTTAGCTCAAGCCATAAAACCTTGGTTGAAACGACAAGGTTAAGATTTTAAGTGTCGAGGTTTGAGTTTCACTTACATAAATCGTATGCGGGTGAGTTATTATATAATTAAGTGTTTGTAATGATTGATATTGATAATAACTTTAAAAAAACTAATTTCGTTATAATAAATGTTAATAATGGCGGTAAAACGATTGCAAAGCAATAAGAAAATGAAAAATAAGAATACATAGATTTTACGTGGAAAAACCACGGACAGAGGAGGAAAAATTCACTAATGTTGAAAAAGAATAATACAAGAGGAGTTTCGAGTACATTTATTTAAGGGTTGAAAAACTCTGTTCTAATTAAAGCCAAATAGAAAAAAAATAATTCTATATGGATTCAACTTTGCCCCTCGACTCTTTGCCTTTACAGATCCCCTTATTTTGTCACTGTATTTATTTTTTCAATAAGTGATAAGATTCGAGTCACACAATCAAGAGAATTTACTTGAGATTTCAATGGTGCTTTGACTTTGGAAAGGAAAAAAAAAAAGGGGGTATGAAAATGGATTAATGAAGAATCAATTAATGGCATCAAATTGTGGGGTAATTTTTAGGCTTAAATATGGTCATCAAATTAAATGTATTATCATTTCATGAAAGAAGGCATTCAATTTATATGGTATTGGAGTGGTACAAGATAGTGAGAATCATATTGCAGTAAACAATAAAATAAGTAAAGTAGAAAATGATTGATGAAAAACTGTAGGGTAAGATTGAGCCATGTAAGATGATGATGATAGCATTGCATGGCTCTAGAGATTAAAAAGAACATTGATATTATTTTTGTTAGGGTAAAGTGGAGACCCCATTTATGAAAGCAGCAGCTTCCTAAGTGTTAATGAAGTTTTTAATGTGAGTTGTCTGATCACTTTCATAGCTCAATAATCACTTGACAAATGCCCCCCCCAAGACAAGGGACAACAGTACAAGTCAAATCTGACCCATCTCAATTTTATTTTTTCTAAAACTATGTAAGTGAAAGGATATTATATCTCAAATAAAAATATTGAAAAAAGTCGATTGAGTTTGAATTTGATTAGCATGAATATTGCTGTCAATACAGGAGGGTGTGAGTTCGAATGCGCTAAGCGCATTATCCTCCTATTTATGGGTTGGGGAGGGGATATGGGTAGTTTTAGGCATTTGCGTCAAAAAGAGTAGATATAATCAGAATTTATAATGAGATTGTTCAAAAAAATATTGAAAAGAAATAGATAAAGGTGAATAATCCATTTTCTTAAGTCGGTTTGGTTGGTTTTTTTACACAATCAATTTAATTGACCAATCCCCAATAATAATCGATATGAATTGATTGAACTGAGCTAAAAAATAGGTCGAACACATTTTTTTCTATTTTTATTTTTATGATTTTTTAAATAATTTATATAATCAAATCAGACTAACAGGTCGAACTGAGAATCAGTGATTTGACCGGTTTGATCATCAATTCAATTACAAAAAAAAAAAAACATTGGTTATAATCAACTTAATTAAACAGACTTAACATTAATTGTTTAAGTTGGTTAACCAATTTTTTTTAAAGGATATGTATTATAATTATTTTTGGTTGAGTTAAAATAATTTGATTTGGTTAATTTAATTTTCATATGATATATATATTTGATTTAAATATGTCTAGAACTATTTATAGTTCCTGCTCAACTTTTAAATAGGAAAATTAATATATTTTAGCACGCTCGAACTCACGTCCTCTTACACTGATAATAATGTCGATGAAATTACGAATAAATAACTAACAGAAATCTTAAAAAACAAAAATAGATTTGATGTATTAATTAATAAAATGATATATATTTATATATGGGACAAGAAAAGAGAAAAAAATAAAGATGGAAAAAGGAGAAGACATATAATTAATAATTAGGTTTTGATGTAACACAAAACTGTAGCATAAGACTTGGTATCAGGTTAGTGAACAGATTATTATTTTCATAAAATAAAATTAAAAAGAAAAAGAAAAAGAGTATGAGATATTGAGTTGGATGATGGGAATAATTATTTATAGTCTCTTTGATTCATAAATAGGAGGATAATATGTTTCAACGTACTCGAACCTACGCCTTTCTACATTGGTAATAATATTCATGTCAATCGAGTTAGGACTCAATCGGCAAAAAAGTTAGTAAAAATTAAAATCAAGGAAAATTACATATATGGATAATATATATTTTATATATGTGAATATAGATTTTCTGGGTTTTTTTATTTTATTTCTTAAGGCATTACTGGTGCGAGCCCAATAACTAATCCTCCGCATTCTATAGGCTCATTAAGGGGATAGATACTTATCATCAACCCCCAATCTGTAATGGAAAAACCAACTATGCAAAGATAAATAACTGTGAGGTTAAAATTGTAAAAAGTAAAAAAAAAACCCTAGTAGTAGAATGTTATGAGATTATTTAAAATTTGAATTTTTTTTTCTAAAATTGATAAATCCTTAATTTGATATTAGAAATCCTAACGCTTCTATACGTGTGAAAACCACAAATATAGAATATAAATGTGTGTTTAAAAATAACATAAGTAATAAAGTTTGCATAATTAAAATTAAAAAATATCAAAATAAAATTTTAGCTGAGTGGTAAATTAAAAGTTATATTAATGCAATCGGTTTAAGTTTAAATCCCAATATATGCATATTTTTATTGGTTTTTTAAATTAAAAACAAAGTATTTTTGAATAATATAACTTATTTTAATTACGAAAATGACTCGTTTGAGGTTGACACCAACTCAATAAAATATTTAAATAATAGTAAGTATAGATATACAATTTATGAAAGTAATAAAGTGTGTATAATTAAAATTAAAATGTATAAAAATATTAAAATAAACTTTTAGTTGAGTGGTAAATTAAAGGTTTTACTAATGTAATTGATTTGAGTTTAAATCTCACCATATACATATTTTAATATTTATTACGAAAGAGCATTTTCGTAATTTAACAATTAAACCCTAAACACCTAAATAATAGTATAAAATTTGTATCCAATTTTTTTCAATAAAATATCATGAAGGTCCTGTACTAAAAGTAAAATTGCATTTTATCTTTTTTACTAAAAGAATAGATAAATTAGTTATTGTACATTAAATAAAAAATAAATAGATAAATTAATCATTGTATGTTAAATTTTCTTCGGCAATATACCAAATAATTATCTTTTAAATCATATATCCCAAAACTTGAATAAAATTCAAATATATAAGAATTAAGTGAGTGAGCTTCCCCTCCACAGCATTGTTAGAGGGCTCAAAAGTTTGGGTACAAAAGAGCAGCATATAAAATTCAATTATTTAAAAAAATATAATTTTTGAATTGATATTGATTGAGTAATTATCTAGACTTAATTATAAAAATGAAAAATGTTAATATAATTAATTTTTAAATATTAAATAAATAATGAGTTTAAACATAGGAACTAAATTAAGGAAAAAGGTTTTCTCAAATTTGGTCCATGAACAAATTTAATTATACAATGCCATATGAGGGTAGTTTAACCAACATGTCAAGTTGACAAATTTGGACAAAAATACCAATAATGTTTACGATTGAACTGAGATTTTTAAATTAAAAAAGGTAAGAAGACATTTTTACTTTTTTATTATTATTTTGATGACTTCAATTCTTTTTGTTAGTTTAGTTATTGCCATTAAAGAAATTGATCAAACTAGTCATTCAACCATTAAACCTATTTCTCTCTCTTTCATCATTAAATTATTTAAAAACAAAATTCCTTTATATTTTTCAATCTCCTCTTCTTCTCTTTGTCATCTCACTTCTAATTTAGAAACCCAAACCATCACCTCCCTAAAGATGTCGTCAATGTTTCTATTGAATGACCGCTAGTGAGCTCAAAAGTAGAAAAACATCTCAAAACAAGGTCATATCGACGACGAGATTAGAAGATTGAAGCACAAAAATTCTAAACCTTTGGGAGTCACCTCACATTTTTTTTAAGGTTTTTTTTGAGAAATCTAATCCTATAAATCTAAATAGAAGGATTTAAGCTTCACTTTGGTGGTTTTGGATCGACAGTCTAATATCTGATGCGTTATGAACTAACTAAAAATTTGATTAAGACAAGTGCTCACCGTAGCTATCAATTAATAGTATAGCTACGGTGAGCACAAATATCGTTCCCACAAAGACTAAAAGTACTAGTAATTATTGTCTTTCTAGAATTTAACCGAATAATTGGAGTGATTTATTAAAACTAAAATTAACTAATTTAATTAACTAATAGACACAACAAAGAACAAAACAAAAAAATAACCGATAAATAACCAAGAAGCAAAACAGTGCCCAGGAAAGAATTCACATAGACTTCATCTGTTATTATCAATCTAAATTACACAATTTTTTTACTTAAGTATCTTGATCCGTAGAAATCCCTAAATTATGCTAATATCTCTTTCGAGAGTAAGAGCAACTGACTCTAGGTTGATTAATTAAAATTTCTTTCTAATTAAAACCCTTATTATCGCATTAACTCGTGTTATGGATTCCCCTATTAGATTTGTCTCTAATCCGGTTGATTTATGTCATCCTATTTATGGGATTGCATGCAACTCCACTCAATTACGCAAGACCTACTCTTAAACAGGGTGTATTCCTCCTCTAATTTAAACACATCAAACATGGATCAATAGTCTAGAAATATTAAACCAAAAAATTAAGCACACGTAATTGAGAGCAATAAACTAAGTATTTATTGTGTAAAATAAAAATCAAATGACAGAATCCATCATAGTGTTCATCTCCTTAGGCATTTAGAAAATAGTTCATGCTTGAAAATAAAAACAACAAAGATACAGTATAACTGAAAGAAATAAAAAAACTCATGATAATCTCCTAAGAAATCAACTGGGAGTCTTCAATCTTGACAGAAATTTGCTTCAAAATCAGCTTCAATGGTGTTTTTCGAGTTGCTTTCTTGAATATTCTATGGCAATTCCCTCCTATCTTCTTATTTTTTGTCATATATACGCCTTAGAATGCCCAAAAAACCTAAAAATCACAATTTTCCGTAGTTTAGGGTGCAAATCTGCAAAGTCGACATGGCCAACCACATGGTCGTGTGGTAACCCGTGTGGATAGGACGTATGGAATGGGTCAGCTTGTTTGGCTCTTGTATCTTTCTTCGATTTTTTGGTTTTTGCTTGTTTTTCACTCCTTTTGCTCCCAAATGCTCTATTAGGAATAAAAACATGAATTTAAAAGATTAAGAGCATAAAATTCACAATTAACATCGAATAATCACCAAAAAACGTATTAATAATGAGATTAATATATGTTACTTTTAGCACTTATCAATATCAAAGAAGACGTTAGAAGATCACAAACAATGATGGTGAGAAGCGATGGTCGTGGGTAAAGAGAAGAAATGAGAAGGAAAATAGAGAAAATAAGGAGAAATGATAAGACAACACTCAAAGGCGGTGGTACAATGGAGGAAGCAACTGAATCTTTAAAGGAAGAGGCATCTAATAAAAAAATAAAGAAATAAAGGCATTTCAGTAAATTTAACGATAGAGTGATAATTTTGGCCAATTTCTTTAATGACGGTAACTAAATTAACAAAATTCTTTTCAAGTGACCAAAATAGAAACGACTTAATTTTTGAGTGACTAACTGGTTATATATGGTGTTGTAATATTTAGGTTAATATTAACCCTTAACTTAGGTTTTCACCTACAAGAGGAAATAGTTTTCACATTTAAGGGGTAGTATGAACCTCTGCTGTGGGTTGACTAACTTTGGGAAGGTATGAAAAGTAGAATTATGGACCCAAAACTCATAGAAAACCCATATGACCAAATTCTCTAAAATTGTGGCCCATATGAGCTGGATAGGATACCACATTATCCAACCTAATCTTGCATTCATCAAGCAATTATTTAGAGAGATAGAGGGAGAGGATGCGTATGTGTGGAAAGACTAAGCAAATTTTCATCCCTCAAATCTGCCTCATCACTGCTTAAAAAGATGGTGAGTTGAAAACCACAATTAACTCATATTCTATTTATTTGAATGGGATGTTTGTTACATTTATATGTAAATTATATTTGTACTCATCTAATTGTTAACTAGATTTGTTTAAGTTAGGGTACAGTCTACCCCACTTGATAGGCCCATCTCTATTTGAGCCGGATTTGGATAATGATTTTTTATCTTGGTCTAGACTAATCGGCTTGAATTCAATTTTAAATAATAAAAATAATATATTTTTTAAAATTTTATTATTTTTTGAACAATGAAATCGGTTTTTTAGACGGGTCAGGCTGACCCTAAAATAGGCCAAGACATGAACTTTTTTGAAATCTAGCCTCGGCTCGACCCATAGACAACTCTACACCCAACTATCACAAATTACAAAATAGTCATCCAGCTATTCAATTTTTTTTGGTAACCAACCGTTAAATGACTGAGGGAAGATGATGTGACAACATTTAAAATTGACATAATAGTAACTTTAACTCTCAATATTTATACATTGTGTCAATTTAGTTTTGATACTAAAAAAATTAACCCTCAGTTTTTACATATTGTGTAATTTGGTATTGTTTTTCAATTTTACCTTTTTAATAATTGAGTAAATATTTTGTAACTTTTCATAATTGATTGACAAAAAAAATATTAATAATTAGGTGACTACCAATATAATTTACCCTTTTCAGTCAAGTGGTGATATCTCTAAGTAAAGTTTAGGAGCGGAGAAAATAAAGTTAGAAAGAGCTTTACCCCGTTTAAGGGTTGAATTTTGCTCGATTCTGAATTTGATTAGATTATCATGTGTTTACTTGATAGCAAAGATCACTAAGATGGGAAATCTAAAAAAATAATGATGAAGCAGCTCACAATTTGGTGAGTGGTCTCTGGCCATGAAGTAGAGATATTTAGGGCGTCTCCCAATCCCAAACCTTATTAGCTAGGGTTTTGAGGGCCTCTTTCTTCCTTGCACACAAAGTCTTGTCAGCATAGGCTTAGGCTGTGGTCTTTCTGCTAGCTTATATATATGTATATAATTGGAAAAAATATAATCAAAAAAGGAAAAGGAAAAAAAAAAAACACCCTTTGTCCTAAAAACAGAAAAGAAAGATTTTTTTCATTCGTCATGCTTTTGTATTATCATTTATGTGGTGCATGTTGTGTTTAGCCTTTGTTCCATAAATATGTGCTTATACTAATTCGGTTTAGGGTTATAGACTAAATACATTGATTATAAGATGACTTTTTTTTTCTATTTTTTTAATATTTATGGGTTATGGTTTTTTTTGCCTAACTAAAAGTGACTAAGCATTACACATGGGGAGAATTAAAAGCTTGAAAATGAAAGAAAATGACTGATATACAGTTAGTACTTGTTGTCTCGTAAGTTGCATAATATATATATCTTCAAGAAGGAAAAAAAACTGTGCACCCAGACCTAAAAAATCTACTGCACAAAGTACTTATGTACATGATAGTAGATGCCTTGTGAGGACCATATTCTCTAGAGTTAGCTGTTCAGCTTAATCGGCTCTCTCCTAAGTTTAATCGATGAAATTTGAATATATAAATTTTAAGTTCGATTTGAACACCTCTACTATGGAAAGAGTAGGTGTCCATAAATGGTGAGGAAAGGAAAATGGAGGTGTTTCCGGATCTGCAAAGAGGGTACACATTGCCTCGCTGTCTAGCATGTGGAGGGTTTTAGTGACTTTCCCTTGTGTCTCTCTCTCTTTCTTTCTTATTTTCACATTACATGTACCTCCTTGAATGGTAAAGGAACCCACCAAGTAGCACTTTGATTTTACAAAAAAAAATTGGTAGTTCATAGAATGAGATTATCTCAAAAATTGACGGTTCGAGGTATCTTCACTATGCGAATTCATTAAGGTTTTAGAGTAGAGTCAAAAGACAATCCAGATCGAAAACAATACCAAAATGGTGAGAGTATGGGGGCACAAAACTAGTGTATGGTTTGGAGTCTTGATATTTTTATCTATGGTCATTGTTAATCCCTTACTTTCTATCCCTAATATGGGGCACATACACACTTATAACCTCACCCTGTCACTCTCAACTGAGTTACCATCACACTTTGTCTTGTTGATAAAAAGGACCCAATTGCCATGCACAAGAGGGAAAAACACATTGAGTTGTAGGAGGGTTTTCTTGTAAGGAAAAAAAATCATATGGATGACTATGGTTTGTTTGCCACAGAATGTAATAGTGGTTATGAATCTGGTTGGACTAATTACTTAGACCACTCTTTCCTGTCTGCAAATCCTTCAAGCAATGATTTCAAAGATAGCAATGATAGAGGTAATAAAGAAGAGGTTGTTGAAGAAGAAGAAGAAGACCTTTCCATGATTTCTGATGCATCTTCTGGACCTCCACCACATTTCTTCTATGAAATTAATGGCTGCTTCAATGGTGATGATGATCATGATGATGACCAGTATCATTATCCCTTACCCCAAGTTGCTGCATTGGATAAAAATGGTGCTAAACAACAAGTACCGCCTTCTTGTCTTGATGATACTGCCACCAGCTCTCCTCTTATAAATTTCTCCAAGGTAAATTAATTAACTCCACTTCACTTGTATATATATGTTCTTTCAGTCATTCATAACCATGGGTTACACTGATTTTGTTCAGACCTATGATGAAGTTTCAATGGAGAGTGTATTTGATTATCCCCTACAGGGATTCTCTGCAACACACTTTATGGTAATTGAATTCCCTGAATTTGATTTCCAGTTCCAGGTTTTCCATATATATAACATTGAATTATTGCAGGGAGGGCCGGCATTCCGTGACCACTATGGTTTTTATCAGTACTCTCCATATGGAAACCAGCTACAAACTAACCAGTTAAGTAGCTTTACAATGTTTAAGCTTTATATATATATATATATAATCACCTAATTAATGGAAGTTTCATAATTGACAGATGGTTTTAAGGAAATGATCAATGGAGTTGAGCTCTTTATATCAAATGTCAGATCTCAAGGGAGATGTTGTTCCTTTTATTCTTCATTTTTATTTGGATTTGCCTTTGTATCAGCCATTGCAATGAAAAAACCAACCTTAGAGCAACATTTGGAAAATAAATTTCTTCTGTGTGTGTTTTTTTACTCATCTTGTCCTAATCATTGTGGGTTAAGCCTCAAGTTTTGTTTCCTTGTAATAAAAAAGTTAAATTCTGCTATTAGTACATGTACTTTATGAAAGTTATTGATTTAGTCTCTGTATTTTAATTTGATCAGTTTTAGTTCTTGTATTTTTCGAATTTTGAAGTTTTAGTCCTGACACAAACAATTGTAGTTAAATTCATTTGGTTTAATTCAAGTATTAGTCTTGTATTATATGCAAAGTTCTAGATTTAGTCCATATTCTTCATTTGGATCATTCTAAGTTCATATACTATTCAAAATTTGAAATTTCAGTATTAACGTAAATCACAGCCGTTAATCCATTAACTGAATTTTTAATGTGTAATATATGAAAATAACAAGCTGATATGGTATTACACATATAATAATATGTTTATTGCATTAGATTTTAAGAATATCAAAACTTAACTTAATAAATTTAACAATAATTATTTGGTGAGAACTTTAAAATTCTAAAAATATGTAAGCTAAAAATGACTAAATAAATGTATAGAGACTAAATTTATAATTTTAATAAAGTATAGGGACTAATAACTGAATCTAACCTGGTAAAAAAGGGCTCCAGCTGATCTTTTTAGAACATTTGAAAACTACAATTGCTATCCAAAATTTCAAGCCATAAAGGATAAAGAGAGCAGGAAAGTAAATCATTGTCGGCAGTTGCATGCATGTGCAGCAAAGCAAAGATCACTTTCTTGTTGGGTAAGAATTTTAACCTGAAACTGGGAACAGGAAAAAAATAATGCATCCCGCATATAAATAAAGAGTATTCTATATAATTTTTTATTAGTTATAAAATAGTTATTTAATTATTTAATTTTGTTATCAATTTTTTAAATAACGGAAAGATGACGTGATATCTTTTAAATTTGACACAATAATAACTTTAATCCTCAATATTTATACACAGTCTTGATTATAAAAAAATAATCCTTAACATTTACCCATAGTGTAATTCGGTCTTTTTTAGAATTTTTTTGTGACTTTTTCATTTGAAAAGCTAAAAAAACAAATTTATTAGCTAAATTTGATAAATATATATATACCAAAACGGAAACACCAAAAATTAATAATTTTAATTTTTCTCATTCTTTTAAAATTAACCCTCAATCTCATAAAGAAAAACAAAACTACAAAAAAAAATCAAATTACACAATGTATCAACATTAAGGGTTAATTTTTTTTTAGAATTATGATTAAATTAATACAATATATAAATATTGAGGGTTAAAGTTATTATTATACTAATTTTAAAAATTGCCAAGTTATCTTTCTGTTAATAATTTAAGGGCATGTGACTAAGAAAAAAGTTGAATTATTAGGCGATCATTTTATAACTTTTCATAAGTAGGTAACCAAAAAAAAATACTAATAATTAAGTGACTACCAATATAGTTTACCCTAAAAATCAAGACCCCATTTCTTAACACAATTGGAAATTTAGGCCTAAATATATGTAGATGAGAATTGAGACATGTTGCATGTGATGTGTAACGGGAGGTGATGGGCATTGCTCATATCAGAGTTTCAGGGATGGGGGAGGGGTCAAATGACAAAAGCTAATGTTGGGATATTTTTCATATGCTGTATTTCAATTAGACCTGTCCATGGGTCGGGCCGGGCCAATTTCGGGCCGGGCCTATAAAAAAATTTCAGCCCGTTTACTAGGCCCGGGCCGAAATATGGGCATGAGATTTTGCCCAAGCCCAGCCCGGATAAAAAATATGGGGCCCAAGCCCGGCCCGGCCGGCTCGGCCCATTTTTAATTAAAATTAAAATTATTTTTTAATAAAATTAAAATTAATTGTTATTAAAATTAATTGTTAGTAAAATTATCAAATTATTAATTGTTAATTGTATTAATTGTTGTAATAAAATCTAACATTTGATTAGAAAATTTATCAAATTATTAATTGTATTAATTGTATTAATTGTTGTAATAAAATCTAACATTTGATTAGTAAATTTGTCAAATTATTAATTGTATTAATTGTATTAATTGTTGTAACAAAATCTAACATTTAATTAGTAAAACAAACTTGATGTTTTATTATTATTATTTTGTAACACTAGTCAAGGAAATGAAAGTAAATAAACTTAAAATAAAAAACTATTATATTTTAAAAATAAAAAATATATATTTAATATTTCCCGGGCCGGGCCCGGACCAAAAAATCTTGCTCGAGGCCCGGCCCATTTTTTAAACAGGCCTAAATTTTTGCCCAAGCCCCGGCCCATGGACAGGTCTACTTTCAATGAACCTTTTCTTTTTAGTCCCTGAAGATACTGCCTTCTGATCTAACTGACCCAAAAAAAATATGTCTCCCATCGTATTTAAATTTGTTTCACAAAACCGATTTGTGGTTCTAACTTTTATCTGCTTTGAAACTAAAAAAACAAAGAAGAAAAAGAGGAAGCAAAGCTAAAACCAAATCAACCAAATGTTATATTATATTTTACATGGGTTAATTGCATCAGACATCCTTACATTATAGTTTAAATTTTTAATTCGTCTCTAAACTTCAAAAAATATTATAATTGAGTAATTAAAAGGCTCTTCCGTCAACTTAATTATTAGCTTAAATGCTAAATGCTGGCTCAAATTAGATTTAGAGTATATTTTAAACATACAAATTAAATTGTAAATATGATCTATCACATAAATAACTTAAATATGACGTGTTAAAGGAAAATAGCTTTTCTAGATTTAATGACTATTTGTTTTTTTTTATCATGTAAAATCGAACAATTTATAAATTTTAAATATGCTCCATGTTAGATCCAAATTAAATATTTTAAAAAATTAAAAATCTTATCCAGCATTTAAATGACACGACTTAAACCCTACATCCCTTCCTTCCCTAACCATATAAAAGAAGAAGAAGAAGAAGAAGAAGAAGAAGAAGAAGAAGACAAAAGCATTCTACTAAGAAAGTATGGTGAATGCAACCTTTGTGCTGTTTCAAAATTTTTGTCTTCCATAATAACTAAATTCAAACATATAACAATGAAGTAATCACCCAAAGTGGCTGAATTATTAGTAAGTTTATATTTTGGTTACTTCAAAAAATTATAAAATAATCACTTAACGATTCAAAAGTTTTTTATTTTAGTCACTAGGTTGTTAAAATTGTTATTGTAGGGCCTTCTCAGTTCGCATCGACTACACCAATCAAAAGTTCTCGTTCCTCTTCTCTTCTACAGTTTAGTTTTTTTTATAAATCCAAACAACTTTATTCTCCAGTCTTCGACACTAATCGTTAGATCAACTTAGACCTAAAGTATATTATTCTACTCGTCAATGGGTACTAATCCACCGTACTGATCGTTGAATTGTCGCTTAGAGCTCGCTAGCCGAATCTAAAAAAAAAACTTAACAACCTAGTAATTTAAATAAAAACTTTCGAATAGTTCAGTGATCATTTTATAACTTTTTTAAAACTTTTTTAAAATTGAGTGACAAAAAACATAAACTTACTAATAATTTAGTATTTAACCATTATAATTTTTTACAATGACAATTAAATAATCCATAAATAATATCGGATCCAAATTTTGCATTTCCAATGCTTCAATCTTCTTCGAACCAAAAAAAAAAAAGCTTCAATCTTCATTAATAATGGTATCTCTTGTAAGTACAGCTTCTGCTTCTAGCAAACACAGCATCATCTTCTTCTTCATCGAAGTAACAGGGTTGATCCTCGTCAATCCTGGCTAGGCCAACGTTTATACTATAACTTCTGTTGAACCGACCGTGCTGATCTTTCATTTGCCTTTGCTCTTCTTCTTGTTCCTGCAAATTCGACTCCATTGATCTTTTCTTCGACATGGTTTCCAAGAAATTCAAGAACTTCTCTTCGTTGTTGGGCTTCGAATAGTTGAAGTTGAAACTCTTGGGCAACTGTGAAACTTGGGGTGCGGCGGCGGGGCATCCGAGAACTCCGCCGTGGCCGACCTTGCTAGCGCAACCTTCCAAACTTTTGACGTAAATGTCTCTTGCCTTGTGTAAAGCTCTCTTGGGTTTGGACATGTAGTGCCTCAGCTTGCTCTGTAACTCTGCTTTGGTCATCGGCTTTGACATGTATTTCTTGAACTTGCTTTGCAACTCTGCTTTGCCCCTCATTGTCTGGAAATTGAAATTGTTTGGTGAAGAAGATGATGAAGATGGGTATTTATATAAATTGGGATTTTGGAAGATTGGGATAAAATGCAATGAAAAAGTCGTCAGTCGAAGTTGACTCCTTTATTGTTGCATTCTAATTTTTTGACATAATTATGAACTTATTGATGATAAATACTTACAAAATTAGCTCTTAAACATGACAAAAGAAGGGTAAAAAGTAATGCTTTCTTCCTAACTCCAATTATTATGGGTTAATATAAGAGTAAAAAGCTAACTATGATTATAAAATAAAAAATAATTGCAAAAAATTTAAAAAAATTTAAAACTAAATAAAAAAATTCATATAAAAAATCAATTGCATCTAAAAAAATCAAGAATTTTGCGGCTAAAATTTTCACATTCAATCTCATCAAAAACCAGTCTTTTAACTTTCACAAAAAAAAAATATATATATATATCCATTCACTTTTATCTTACTCGTTTAAAAAAACCAAGAATTTTACGGCTAAAATTTTCACATTCAATCTCATCAAAAATCAATCTTTTAACTTTCACAAAAAAATAAAATAAATATCCATTCACTTTTATCTTACTCGTTTTTCATTGTTTTGTTGTTTTATGCACCCTTCATTTTCATCTTTCTTTGCCTTCCCCCCTCTTTTTTCATATAAATTGGCATCAGCTCCACTCTTTTCAAATCATTAAAAATACTATATATGTTTTGTAAGGCCCAATTTCTGCCCGAAGCCCAATATAGCCCAAAATAAAACCAAAATAAATAAAAGTCCAAGTCCATAACAAAGAAATTAAAGCCAAATTTGACCAGCCCAAAAATTTAAAAAAACCCTAGCCCACAAAATTTTAAAAATTTTCAACCAAAAAAGGGAAACCCTAAGCCCCAGCGCCGCATGCTTTGTTGTCGCCGCCGCTCTATCTGCGCCACACTCCGCCACCGCCCGAGGCTCGCCTATCACTGGCCATCCACACTGTAACACCCCAAACCCGGTCTAAACGTTATGACCGAATCTGGCGATGTCACATTGTAACACCCCTTACCATTATTCGACGCTGGAATAGGGTACGAGGCATTACTAGAAGACATACATTTGCATACGTATTAAATCGAGTTACAAAATTTCATCCGAGTTAAAACTTTTAAATTATTAACATTTTTTTATAATTCTTTACAACATATCCTCGAAATATTATATTCATAACAAATAGGGCCTACGAGACTCGATATTTACACATGTAATTCAAAGCTTCATTTCCATTTCATTCAATTCACAATTTCTCATGCTCACAATTCAAATCAATTTCTCAATCCAATATATATATTTCAATCATCTAAGAATATAATTCAAGTTAGACGAACTTACCAGGCTAAATTGCAGAAATACCAAAATTCAGGGACATTTTGGTAATTTTTTATTTTCCTCGAATTTCCACTCAATCTTGATATAAATTAATATTTCATTCAATTTATTAATTTAAATAATAAAACAATTCGTTTCATGAAATTTGGTCACTTTTTGACATTTTTGCAATTTTACCCTTAAATATTACTTTTATTCAATTTAGTCCCTAAACCTAAAACATGCAAATTAGTCATTTTTAATGAAAACTAATGCTAGTTGAATAATCATATATTTTCCTCCTCCTCCTCTCCATTCCACATCCTTAATGTATATAACATGCTTATATGTAACATTATCTATAATTTCACTATTTATTTATTTGTTCATTCAAAGTTGTCCACTTGAGTCATTGTCACAAAATTATTTATATATTTAGTTACAGAATTCCGAATTAAGATCCGAAAATTTTATCTGAAACTAGACTCACATATCTTTATACCATAAAATTTTCAGAATTTTTGGTTTAGCCAATAAGTACAGTTTATTCTTTAAATTCATCCATATTCTACTATCTGACAGTTTTGACCTTTCTTCACTAAAAATTAATTATCTCATCATACAAGATTCGGATAATGTTCCCGTCTATTTCTATTGAAAATAGACTCATTAAATATTTTAAAAATATAAATTTAATCCCCTAATCATTTTTCTCCAATTTTTTTATGATTTTTCAAAGTTAGAACAGGGGAACCCAAAATCATTCTGACCTTATCTCACAAAATTTATTATAACTCATGATTTACAATTCCATTGCTTACACCGTTTCCTCTATGTGAAACTAGACTCAATAAGCTTTAATTTCATATTTTTTTCCTCCTCTAATTAAATTTTCACTAATTATTTTTATTTTTCTAAGTTAGACTACTGGTGCTGTCCAAAACCGTTTTAGTGCAAAATGTTGATTACTAGGTGTATAACTCCCTTATTCCCTTTCTCTATAATATTTCCCATCACTTTCACTTATTTTTTTCACTAATATATCAAGAACATAAGACCTTATATAAGAAAACTCTAGTATAACATTATTTCCATGCTTTTTCAATAATATTAAACTTAAAAATATATTGAAATCTTGATGCTCTTACCTTGTGCTATTGATTTCAATCTTTAACTTGATTTTCTCTCTCGTCAAGCTTCTATTTCTTGAATCTAACTTGATATTCTAGCTCCCCATTTTCTCCTTGTTATTTTTCTCTCTTGGAAGCTATGGAAATTCTTTTGATTTTTAAGTGAAAATGGTAAATTTTTGGTGGAAGGACCAAATTGTAAAGAAAGCAAAACTTTCTTTCTTTTCCTCTCTTCTCACGTTGGTTGCATGGAAGAATATGAAGATTCTTCATCTTTCCTTCCATATATATACTAAATAGAATAATAATAAAATAATAAAATATCATTTAAAAATCAAATTAAAATATTAATAAACTAATATTTATTTAATTAATTAATCTAAAATATCACCAACATCATCATTGCCTTCTAGATTTCTCTCTCTTTTAATTGACCATTTTGCCCTTCATAATATTTAAAAATTTTGAGTCATCACTTAATTTGGTAAAATTATATTTAGTCCCTCAAAATTTTCACCTTTTCAATTTGGTCCTGATTCATCCATTTTCCTTAGTTTCTAGATTATTCCACCCTTAAAATATTTAAACTATTGATTCTTCAAGTTTTTCGTATTTACACTTTAACCCCTCAAATTTTGAATATTTACTCTTCGGTAACAAAACTTTTCTTATTTTGCGATTTAATCCTTTCTTGAATTAATATGTCATAATATAATTCCCAATGTTGCCATAACTCGAAATTTTCCTTTTTTTCACTTTATTTCCTTATTTTACTATCAAGGATACCTACTTTCTTACTGTAGTAATTTTTAGGGTATTACAATAGTAATTTTTGGGATATAACACATGCGCCTGACACCTGCAAGAAATTGAATACAACAACCAAAAGGAGGCACGCGAGCAATAATGGTAGAAACAGACAATAAAGAGAAAGAAAATATTTTTGATTCGGCTATAAAAGCCCGAATCTCACCTTTGTAATATTTTTACGAACATAAGAAAATAAAAAGGAAAAACATTACTTCAGAGGTGACTCTCTTCATTTATTTTTGGTTTTAGATACGTGCCCGATTCTATCTTTTTGGATTTTTTTATTTTTTGTTACATACGGAAATAACCCAAAAAAGGGGAAGAAGGGACTTACCGGAAAAGCACCGTGATCGTGCCCGTGGAGGGTTCTCTTCCGTTGCAGCCATTTGATCCAAAGGGTGCTGAGGGTCTTCTTTTTTCTTTTTTGGGGTTGAGGGGTTTGGCCCTCAAGGATGCTCCAAGGACGAGGTTAAAAGTTTTTTTCTCCACCGCCGGCCACCGGTCTTTGTGGCCACGGTGGTGGCGCGCCAGAGGCTAGGAAACCCAAGGGCCGGGTGTTTGTACAGGCCAATTTTGGGCCACCCCCAAAACCCAATAACTAACCTACCCAAATCCAAAAACCCCTAACCCAATAAACCCTAGCCCAAATCAAAAAATGACAGAAACCCTAGCAGCCCTATGCCCATGTGCGCCGCTCAGCCTCGTCTGCCCCCCAGCGTCGCATGCGCGCCCTCGCCCCCATGACGCTCCACCTTCTCAGCTGCCACGCCAACGCACGCCGGCCGACGCCCATGCGTCTGACACCACGAGCACCTGCAAAGCGGAGCAGAGATAAACAAATAGAGAAATAACAAAAAACAAATACAAAAAAAAACATTTGTAATCGATTATAAAAACTGAAAATCTACCCATTGTAATCTTCTTCTTCGGCTTCGGTTTTTCTTACGAATATTAAGAAATAATAATAAAAACTAAGGTGATTTCCTAGTTTTTTTACTTGAATCTTTCCTTTTTCATTACTTTCATTGTCGTTTTCTTTTTAAATTTTTTAAAAACGAAAATAAAAAAGGGGCGAACAGAAAACAAAAGTTTGAGGGTTGATTTTTAGTCTTCCCCGATTGTTTTTTTCTTTCTTTTATTTATTTATTCTCTTTTGTTTCTTTTTAACACGAAAATAAAAGAAGAAAAGAGGTATACCTTTGAAATCACCGAAAAGCGACGAACTTTGGACGTCCTACCGCCGTGCACGGCGGCGGCCGGTGGTGCTCCGGTGACTGGGTCCTCGCCGGATTCTGAGGACTGAGAGTGTTGAGAGAATCTTAGAGACTCTCTCTCTGTTTTTGTTGAAAAATGAAAGTGAATTGGTTTTTTTTTCTGTTTTTTCCTATTTATATGGGGCCTGAAACGACACCGTTTTGGGCTTAAGCATTAATAGCCAGAACGACGCCGTTTTGCCTTAAAACCCGAAGACCCGACCCGTGAGGCTAGGATTCGCGTGTTTTTCTAGCGCATGGGCTATTTGCGCGTGGGGTCCCTCCATTTCTGCCCTAAGATGCAATCAGACCCTTTTGTTTCTCTCATTTTGGGCCCGATTATTTAACTCAGGTTTCATTTTAGTCCATGTCAAAACGCAGCATTTTGGGGACGGGGATTATTGCCCAGTTAGTCCTTATCTCTCTGCGCGTGTTTAGTTCAGGTCCCTATTGTCCTTTTTATTCAAAATTTGTCACTTAATTTTGTTTTAATTTCAGTCTAGTCCCGGGTCCATTTAATTTGTTTGTTTATTATTATTATTCTAAAAAATGGAAACTCTTTTATTTTTATTTGTTTTTAAATTTTTATTTGTTTAAATTATTTATTGTAAACTATTATATATTTTTTAAAATTTTCGTATGCATGTAAATATTCTTTGAAACGATTGGTACTTTATTTTTCTATATATAATATCATTCATTTAAAAATGTTTTATATTTATTTACCCTAAGTTTTCTTGTATACTGTTTGTTCAAAGCTTTTGTTACGTATTGTTCTTATTAATCATTCATATTAAATTACTATTTACTTTAGATTGTTATATATATATATTATATTTTGTTTTATTTTCCTTTGATTAGTAATGTTGGTGTTTAAATTAGATATATTGTGTGTTCATTGTCTTTGTGCGTACTATAATTTGCTTATTTGTATCCGTGTATATTTGTCATGCATTGTTGTATCATTTTATTCATAAATTTTATGTCATGTTCCATTATCATTCAATTTCATTTCATCACTTCAAAGCTATGCTCGATTTTGTACACCCCAATAATAAATCATTGCATTGTGTTCTAAATAAAACAAATGCATCTCGTTCGAGTATTGTACTCGTAATTATTCAAAAAGGGAAAAGTTTTAACTTAAGGCAATATTTCGCGTTTGGAAAATTCAAGAAAATGTGCCCTAACGTGCTAGGTTTCGATTTCTCGTTCGACCAAATAGCCAAATATCCTTTTTAAACTTTCAAAATAAGGCAACGAATCGATTTAGCATCAAGTCGTTGATTTCATCGCTATGTTGGGTGAATATCAACGGCTCGTGTTAAATACGGGACGCCCTTTTTAAAAAAAAAAAAACAAAAACATTGAAAAATCCTCGTGTTTAAAAATTTGAAATAAATATTAATAAAAATTCTCATGTTTTAATAGAATCACGATTAAATATTAAGTTGAATCGATTTGACACTAATGCAATGATTTCATTGCCATGTAGGGATGAATATCATTGATTCGTGTTAAATGCGGTACTTCTTAAAAAAATCGTGTTTCAAAAATTTTCGTGTTTTCAAAATTTTTCGTGTCAAAAAAATTCTCATGTATCGAAAATTTCGGTGTTTTCAAAAAAATTCCGTGTTTCAAAAATCTTCGTGTTTTCAAAAATTATTATTGTGTTTCAAAATTCTCGTGTTTAAAAACAAAAAAAGTTTTCTCAAGTTTTAATCAGATCACAATTAAATATTAAATTGAACTTGTATTTTTGAAAATTAAGACAACGTGCGTTTAACGAGATACCAATTTTGGGCGTCGCGAGGGTGCTAATACCTTCATCGCGCGTAACCGACTCCCGGACCCTAATTTTCTCTGGATTTTGACGTGGACCTAAAATTGCCTCTTTTTTAGAAAAGTTAAAAAAAAATTTCTAAAAAAGATTTTATTTGGTGTCCGATCACACCTAAAAAAAGATCGGTGGCTACTCCTTTTTCAAATAAAATCGAGATTCGATTTTCAAGTTTTCAATAATCACTTCGACTAGCGCCCGATCGCGAAAATTTTTTAGGTCGCTACAGCTGGCGACTCCACTGGGGATGATTTTTGAGAGTCGAGTCGAATTAAACTCGCGTTGTCAAAATTTTCAAAGTTTCTTGTTCAAATTAACATTTAGTCGTGATCCTTAAATTTTTTGTTTTCAAAAAAATCATGCATTTGCATCGTGTTGTATATATTCTAACTTGTTTTATCAGGTTGTTTTTCAGCTTTAAATTTTTGCGATTTTAGTTTTGGTTTAGTTTTTCTAAATAAAACGTAAAGGTTTACAAGTTTCTCCCCACACACCGTGCACGTGCATTTTGTTGCATAACATGAGCTCTATACCCGGGCTCCGTCCTTGTTAAGAGAAAGTAAACGCTACGCCTTCGTGAGTTAACTCGTTCCTCCGCACAGGCTAGTGAATACTTTCGGGTTATATATGACTTATGCTTTCGTGAGTTAACTTGTCCCTCCGCATAGGCATAAGTAAATGTAATCCCTCGAATTGATCTCGTAAGCCTATGATGGGCCATGACCGAGGCTCTGTACTAATCTTAGTAGATGACAGTGCAGACGATTCGAGTACCCATCTAGAACCAAAACCGCATATAGTGAACCATACGAGCCATCCAACTAGAGCCATGCCGAACCTCCGCTCGTTTAGTAGTCACCAAAATAAGTACACGGGAAAAGCACATCTTACCTTCTATTTCTTTTACATTTGTGCTTTCTAAACAAGGGAATCGAGTCCACTGGACCAAGTAGCTTAATTTGTTAGATTTCCACAGTTTTCTCTGTTTATATGTGTTGCGCTAACCAAGGTCGTTTGTCTGTATTTCTATTTTTCATCATGCATCGAAGGCATCTTGTTAGGAAGGTGTTGATTAGAGATTGGTCGCCAAAAACGAGTTTCTAATGGAGGAGTCAATTATACGAGTGACCGAAACGTTGTGTAATAGACTCATTTGATTAAGGAAATGCCTAAATAGGGGCTATCTTGAAATTAACACCAAATTTTTGCATATTCATTCATGACTGACATTCATTTGACATTCATGCATTTATTCATGCATCAATTCATTCATTGCATATCCCATACTCGTTCGCTGAGGTTAAAACGTACAATTCGCAGTTGTAAGACTTCAAGACTGGAACCACGTCATCCATATAAAACGCGCCGACAAGCTAGAGTAATGGAGGATGAATTCAATGAGAGAATTGAAAGGATGGGAAGGGCTCAAAAGGAATTACAAGAGCAACTGGCCAAATCGCAACAAGAGACGAGAGACCTAATGGTGAGATCTCGAGAGGAATCTCTCGAGCAAAGAGATCAGATGGCTAAAATGATGGAGATGATGACAATTTTGGTCAAAGGAAAAATGCAGAACCCTGATGTTATGGAACCTCAATCAAGAATTCACCATGATCAGAATCCACTCTATCCCCGGGATTCACTCCACCGCCCGCATATACAATACAAAGAGGGTATACTCAAGAGGAACCCACTGGCTTGGAACATCGACCTATGCCACCTGCTCCACCCACTAATTTGGGGCAAGGAATGTTAGCGTCGAACCTAGGGGCTAGTCCTGCTAATCCACTAGTTCCAGATCTGGATGACCCAGCAGAGGTAGCCAAGTTGAAATTGGATAACCATGACACAAAATATAGGAGTCTAGAGGAAAGACTCAAAGCAATAGAATGCACTGAAGTCTTCTCCGCACTAGGTGCCAAGGAACTCAGTTTGGTACCTGATCTAATTTTGCCTCCGAAGTTCAAAGTGCCTGATTTGAGAAGTATGATGGGACAAGGTGCCCAAAAGCACATCTCATTATGTTCTGTCGAAAAATGACCGGTTATGTGAACGAGGATAAACTACTCATACATTGCTTTCAAGATAGTCTAACAGGGTCAGCTCTTCGGTGGTACAATCAACTTAGTAGAGAAAAGATTCGATCCTGGAAGGACTTGGCGTCAGCATTTTGCGAGCAGTACAAGCATGTATCGGATATGGTGCCAGACCGTATGACCTTGCAAATGATGGAGAAAAAGCCATCAGAGACTTTTAGACAGTATGCGCAGAGATGGAGAGACGTCTCAGCTCAAGTGGAACCCCCATTAACAAAAACGGAGATAACCGTTCTCTTTATCAATACTTTAAAGGCGCCGTTTTATGAAAAATTAGTGGGAAGTGCCACGAAAGAGTTTGTGAATATTGTAATATCTGGTGAACTCATAGAGAATGCCGTCAAGAGCGGTAGAATGGAAGGATCAGAAGGCTCAAGAAAAGCAGCACCCTTAAGGAAGAAAGAGCCAGAAGCCCACATGGTGGGAACTGGGAGTCGTTACATTCTCAATTCGTATCCTAACCAACCCCGACCTCGAAATTATCCACCCTCGAATTTCTATTATCCCCCTCAAACCCCTTACTACCAAGCACCACATCCGTCCTGCCCCGTATACGCCACGAACAACCAAAGACCCGTTACCACTTTCCCACAAAACACGGTACCCGCCCAAAGCCAACCCAGAAACGAACCAAGACCATCAAGGCATAATCCCGAGAGACCGCAATTTACCCCCATCCCTGTGTCGTATGGGGAATTGTACCCAAAACTTTTAGAAAAACAGCTAATTTCTCCCCATTACATGGCACCCCTTAAACCTCCATACCCAAAGTGGTACGATCCAAACGCTAGTTGTGCATACCATGCAGGGAACCAAGGGCACTCTACTGAGAACTGTCTCGCTTTCAAAAGGAGAGTTCAAGGACTCATTGACGCGGGTATCCTACGATTCGATAGTGCTAGTAACGCCACGGGGAACCCGTTCCCTAACCATACCGAAGGGAATGTGAGCACAGTGGGAAAAGAGGATGAATGGAAGGTCAGAAGATGTGTATCAGAAATAAGGACGCCTCTGCAGAAAATCTGGGAGGTATTGGTTAAGAAGGATTGCTCTGTCACTCTGATAGAATTTTTGGAGAAGAAGGTCAAAGTTTTTGCAATTTTCATGGGATTGTTGGACATGACATTCAGTCATGTGAAGACTTTAAAAGGTTACTTCAAGACCGGATGGATAATAAGGAGATCAAGGTCCTTAACAAGAGTGAAGATGCCAACGAAAGAGAAGTATGCGTCTCTGATAGCCAATCATCAGGGCCCCTTATAGTGCTGATCGACCGTTGGTAATTTATTACGACGCGATGAGAGAGCCATTGAAACCACAGATGGTAATTGAAGTACCATATCCTTTCCCGTATAAGGACAACAAAACAGTACCGTGGAGATATGATGTTAATATCGTTACACCGGAAGTTGAAAAGTCCAAAGCCATAATTGAAGATGTTGGGGAGGTAGGTCATTTTACTTGAAGTGGACGATGCTATTCTAAAGAAGTTGAACCGGTAAAGAAAAGTAACGACTCGAAGCAAAAAGGGAAAGCAGTGATGCACGAGGTCGAAGTCGAGCAAGAAATTCCACCCGTGCAAGAAACTAAAAAGCCTGTGAATGAGGAAGAAGCTCAAGAATTCTTGAAATTTATTAAGCACAGCGAATATAGTGTGGTGGAACAATTGAACAAGCAGCCAGCACGAATCTCAATTCTATCTCTACTGTTAAATTCAGAGCCACACCGGAACGCTTTATTGAATGTGTTAAATTAAGCTTACGTGGCCAACAACATATCTGTCGAAAAGCTTGATAGGTGGGTAAACAATCTGAATGCGGACAACTTCATCTCTTTTAGTGATGATGAGATACCGCTAAATGGTAGAGGTTCGGTGAAAGCGCAGCATATCACGACCCGCTGCAAGGGCTACATAATACCGAACGTACTCATCGATAATGGGTCAGCGTTAAATGTTATGCCATTGGCTACGCTTCCAGAATACCGATGGATTTGTCCTACTTAAAGCCCTATCATTCCATGGTAAGGCATTCGACGGGACGAAGCGCGAAGTCATGGGAAGATCGAAATCCCTTTGGAAGTGGGCCCTACATCTATGAGGTCGAATTCTAAGTCATGGACATTACACCCTCTTATAACTGCCTTTTGGAAAGACCTTGGATTCATTCTGCTGGAGCAGTCCCATCATCCCTCCATCAAAGGTGAATTCATCATGGATGGCTGTTGGTCACAGTCGAGGGCGAAGAAGACATCGTCGCATCTATCTCTGCTGATGCGCCATACCTGGAAGTAAGCAAGGACGCAGTGGAATGTTCTTTCGATCCCTTGAATTCATCAATGCCACTTTCGTCGCTGAGGGAAATAGAATCCGATGCAAAACTATCAAGAAATACCAGATGGGTGTCAAGTTGACCGTAGGAAGGGGAGCTCGTGCGAGAAGAGGTTTAGGAGACATCTGCAAGGAATAGCGAGGGCTTTAAAGCCAGTGACCACAAGGCCCGATACGGTTTGGGGTTCTAGCCTGACATGCGCAAAAAA